>NC_069508.1:197024792-197152292 GCF_027579735.1 Bombina bombina | reverse complement strand
ATATAGGTGAGCGCTATATAAATACAATGACAAACTTAGCTGTATTCTCAGTAACAGCTACTAATGTTTCCTTGAAGTATTTAATTCATTGAAGCCTTTCAAGCATCCAAGGGTTACATCGTAAACACCTTTCAGTCCTCTGCTTGTGTCACATACACATTAAATAAATGTTTCTTCTTTAATTTACTTGTCAAGAAAAAAAAATTGTCAGAAAAAAAGTTGTCAGAAAAAAGCAGCTTTGAATCAGAGATTTCATTGCTTACCAGATGTGTCGCGCATCACAGTCCGGGATGACAGCTTGTCCGACTGCACACTGTCAGCGCAACAAGACTATGTGTGTATGGCACAAAGTATTCTCATCTCATCAGCATCATGTAGCAGAAATGATCTCAGTGAGTTCATTTCACCTCAATTAGAACAAATAACAAGTAATAAATCTACTTCCAAACATCACTTCCCATCCAGCCAATATTCACAAAGTTTAATTTCCATGGGATTCTATGTGTAAATCTAGAGTCTGTACCAGAGAAAAGCACATCATGGGTTAGAATACAATTCTATTGTGTGTTAACATCAATCAAGCACAAGTCTGAAGTTATGTTTTATTGCTCGAGCTAGTCTAGTGCTCGTAGTTTGGGAGCACCAAATCCATCACGTAATAGACTGCTATGGGGATGCACAGTAAAATTCATGTTGGCTATCTCTTGAGCGTTAAGTTTATGGTGCACAAAAAATCCATAGTTCTTCACTTAGTTCCATGCTATACTATTTTAATTAAAGTTAAGCATAATACACTTCAGACATACATACTGTACATACATACCGATAGATGATGATAGATAGATAGATAGATGATAGATAGATAGATAATAGATACATCGATAATAGATAGATAGCTAGATAAATAGATTGATAGATGATAGATAGATGATAGAAAGATAGATAGATAGATAGATAGATGATAGATAAGATAGATAAATAGATAGATAGATTGATTGATAGATAGATGATAGATAGATAGATGATAGAGAGATGATAGATAGATAGATAGATAGATAGATGATAGATAAGATAGATAGATGATAGATAGATAGATAGATAGATAGATGATAGAGAGATAGATAGATGATAGATAGATAGATAGATAGATAGATGATAGATAAGATAGATAGATGATAGATAGATAGATGATAGATAGATAAGATAGATGATAGATAGATACATACATACATACATACCGATAGATGATGATAGATAGATAGATAGATAGATAGATTGATAGATGATAGATAGATAGATAGATAATAGATACATCGATAATAGATAGATAGCTAGATAAATAGATTGATAGATGATAGATAGATGATAGATAGATAGATAGATAGATGATATATAAGATAGATAGATGATAGATAATGATAGATAAATAGATAGATAGATTGATTGATTGATAGATAGATGATAGATAGATAGATAGATAGATAGATAGATGATAGAGAGATAGATAGATAGATAGATAGATGATAGATAGATAGATAGATAGATAGATAGATGATAGATAAGATAGATAGATGATAGATAGATAGATGATAGATAGATAGATAAGATAGATGATAGATAGATAGATAAGATATATATATATATATATATAGATAGATGATAGATAGATAGATAGATAGATAGATATATTGATAGACGATAGATAGAGAGATAGATAGATAGATAGATAGATAGATAGAAAGATGATAGATAAGATAGATAATATAGATAGTTAGATAGATAGATAGATAGATTACAGATAGATGATAGATAAAATAGATAGATAGATAAATAGATAGATAGATGATAGATAGATAGATGATAGATAAGATAGATAAATAGATTGATAGATGATATATAGATAGATAGATGATAGATAAGATAGATAGATGATAGATATATAGATAGATAGATAGATAGATTGATAGATTGATAGATGATAGATAGATAGATAGATAGATGATAGATAGATAGATATAGATAGATAGATATAGATAGATAGATAGATATAGATAGATAGATATAGATAGATAGATAGATAGATAGATGATAGATAGATAGATAGATAGATAGATATAGATATAGATATAGATAGATAGATAGATATAGATAGATAGAATGATATAGATAGATAGATAGATAGATAGATGATAGATAGATAGATATAGATAGATAGATAGATAGATAGATAGATAGATAGATGATAGATAGATAGATAGATAGATAGATATAGATAGATAGATATAGATAGATAGATAGATAGATAGATAGATATAGATAGATAGATAGATAGATAGATAGATATAGATAGATAGATAGATAGATAGAGATAGATAGATAGATGATAGATAGATAGATAGATATAGATAGATAGATAGATATAGATAGATAGATAGATAGATAGATGATAGATAGATAGATAGATAGATATAGATAGATAGATAGATAGATATAGATAGATAGATATAGATAGATAGATAGATATAGATAGATAGATAGATAGATAGATGATAGATAGATAGATAGATAGATATATAGATATATAGATATAGATAGATAGATAGATAGATAGATAGATAGATGATAGATAGATAGATAGATAGATATAGATAGATATAGATAGATAGATAGATAGATAGATAGATAGATAGATTTGCTGTACATATATATATACAAACACACACACATATAAAGATATACATTTGACCCTAAGTGCAACACTGAACCCCCACCATGTATTACAAGTGCAATGAGTGCTATTGATAATAAGTATAAAGAGCACTAAAAAAGATAAGGGCCCCGTAAGATGCTTTGGATACAATGTTTAACCTTTCATTTGTAATACAATCTTGTGTGTTATCCTGCTTTTTATTTCCAGTCCAGCCCTGGCATTACTAGGAGCTAGCTGGTGATAGGTGGCTGCGCATATATGCCTCTTGTCATTGGCTCATCAGATGTGCTCAGTTAACTTAAAGTCTAGTCAAAATGAAACTTCCATGATTCAGATAGAGCAGGCAATTTTAAACAACTTTCCAATTTATTTTTATCATCAAATTTGCTTTGTTCTTTTGGTATTATTTGTTGAAAGCTAAACCTATTTAGGCTCAAACTGATTTCTAAACTGTTTAAAACCACCTCTTATATCAGTGCATTTTGACAGTTTTTCACAGACAGCATAAGTTCATGTGTGTCATATAGATAACATTGTGCTCACTCCCGTGGAGTTACCTAGGAGTCCGTACAGATTGGCTAAAATGCAAGTCTAGCAAAAGAACTGAAATAAAGGGGCAGACTGCAGAGGCTTAGATACAAGGTAATCACAGGGGTAAAAAGTATATTAATATAACCATGTTGGTTAAGCAAAACTGGGGAATGGGTAAAAAATGGGTTTTCTATCTTTTTAAACAAAAACATTTTCAAGTAGACTGTCCATTTAAGAAGTGCATCATTTCTCCTAGATTTACCCTTGAATAAAGGATACATTTTGACTTTAAATGTACATCTAAGGCGAGATTACATATACAGCGCAGGCTTCAGCGCAAGTGCTGCAAACCGTGCCCCCCCCCCCGTAATTTCACCTTGCACATCGGCGTATTACATATAGGGTGCGGGCAGTTCATAAAGTGCCGTAAGTTGGATAAACTAGCGATGTCCAGAAATGAGCGTAAATACAAATTTCTGGAGTCTCCAGTGACTTACGGCATTTTAGAAACTCCCGGCACCTAAGAAAAATAAAAAATAATATCAAATCTCCCGTAAACATCTAACCCGCCTCCCAAAAATAAGCCTGACACGTAAAATCCCTATATCCCCCCATCAAACTCACATTGGAACTAATAAAATATTAACCCCAAAACCGACCCCCCCACAATGCAATATGCCTAATAAAATTATTAACCCCTATATCCACCATCAAACCCACACCGCAAGTAATAAATAAATTATTAACCCCTATATCCGCCAACCCCAACATCGCAAACTACCTAATGTATTAACCCATAATCCACCATTAACCCACATCGCAAAGTCCCTATTAAAACTATTAACCCCTAAACCGCCACCCCCCACAACACAAATAAATAATTAAATTACTAAACCCCCTAACCTAACACCCCCTAAATTAACCCACAATACCTAAATTAAAAAAAATACTAAAGTTACTGACTATTAAAATAAAAAAAACTAACAATACTTAAAAATAAAAAAAACTAAGTTTAAATTAAGTTAACATTATGGAAAATAAAAAAATCTAATATTACAGAAAATAATAAACAAATGATCAAAAATGTAATCTAATCCCTATCAAAATAAAAAAACCACCCAAAATAAAAACACCCCCTAATCTAATGCTAAACTACCAATAGCCCTTAAAATGACTTTTTGCAGGGCATTGCCCTAAGATAAAGAGCTCTTTTACATTAAAAATTAACAAAGTCCCCCCTAACAATAAAACCCCCCACCCACCAAACCCCCCAAAATAAAAAAAATCTAACACTAATACCCCTAATCTACCCATTGCTCTGAAAAGGGCATTTGTATGGGCATCACCCTTAAAAGGGCATTTAGCTCTTGTGCTGCCCTTAAAAGGGCATTTAGCTCTATTAAGAATTGCCAATCCCTAATCTAAATAAACCCCCCCAATTTTTTTTTAAAAAAAAACCTAAGTCTAACCTAACTAAGGTTGGTACTCATGGTACCTGAAGTCCGGCGGAGAAGGTCTTGTTCCAGGCGGTGAAGTCTTCTTCCAAGCGGCGACCTCTTCTTTCTTCTTCCAGGAACAAGCCAGCGCGGAGCTGAAGACCAATGACCGCGGAGCTGAAGACTGGCGACCCTGGAACTGAAGACTGGCAATCCTGGAACTGAAGACCGGCGACCCTGGAACTGAAGAACGGCGACCACGGAGCCATGGAGCGTGGAGGATCCTCTTCGTACATTCTCCACCGTACACTGAATAGTGAATTCAAGGTTTGCGATTAAAAATGTAATCCCTTGAATTCCTATTGGCTAATTTGATTCTTCAATTTCAAATCAGCCAGTAGGATGAGAGCTACTGAAATCCTATTGGCTGTTCAAATCAGCCAATAGGATGAGAGCTAATGAAATTCTATTGGCTATTCAAATCAGCCAATAGAATTTCCTTAGCTCTCATCCTATTGGCTGATTTGAACAGCTAATAGGATTTCAGTAGCTCTTATCCTATTGGCTGATTTGAATTTGAAGGGATTGCAGTTGGCAGGTAGATATTGCGCATGCGTTAGGTGTTAGTTTATATTTTCAGGCAGTTACGGGAGATATGGTGCTCCCATACTCAGCGCAAAGCTTGCTTCGTCTGCCTTTGTGTGGAGAGGTGAAAATGGAGTAAAATTTCTCAATTTTTGCAGCGTAAATCCTTGCGCTGCATATTGGATACCGATTTGCGACGCAGTTCCATGTTAGCTTATGGGAGTAAAAATTGCGGCCGACGGGTGAAATATACGTGCCGCATTTATATGCAATGCTGTATATTGGATACCAAAACCACATAAAAACCGGCGGTGGCAGCTTTTGCGGGAGCCCCTAGAGTTTGTTTCTTTTTCAAGGGTAATTGTCTCTTTTTTTAGGGCTGTGATGTCTTTTTGGCAAGATCAGACGGATAAAGAACTCTTTCTCTTTTGTGGAAGCCAAAGTGTATTAAAAGAGGCTGTGCCCTGACTGGTACTGACCTATTAAACAAGCACAGATTTATTTCTAGCTTTTGTTCACTCTCAGCTTGGTGCTTCTCTCTATTTCCAGTGTCAGATTAGGAAATACACTAATGCCATCATACAGATGCCGGGCTTTTTCAGTCAATCATAACTTTTCTTTCACTGTTTGTATGGTGTTTGCTGTGCAGATATACAGCTTGCAGAGTGTAACAAACAATTTGTAATTATTTTAGGATTTTTTTTCATTAAGCTGTATGCATTAATCCCACAAGCGCTAGACAAAAAGCGTGGTCACTTGTTTAATATGTTTTGATGCAACATCTGCACTGCTTGCTAATAATAAATGGGAACATATTGCAGAAGGTTCGGGCATTAATGTTCCCAGGCAATGTTCTGAATTAGAGCACAGACTTGTATTACACTTAACCAATTCACTGCAGACTCAATGCAAGATGACTGAGGCTAGCAAGTGCAATATTAGCAAGGTAAGTGCAGTTTATAAGAACATAGCAGTTTTTTAATGTATACACCTTTTTATTTTAAATCATTTTGGTTCATATTTCTCAAAAAATTATTGGATTTTGATTCATGGGGGCCCATTTATCAAGCTGCGGATGGAGCTTGATGGCCCGTGTTTCTAAAGACCGCTGCTCCATAACCTGTGCGCCTGCTCTGAGTAGGCGAACAGACATCACCGCAATTCAACCTGATCGAGTACGATCGGGTTGATTGACACCCCCCTGCTGGAGGCCGATTGGTGTATTGCTCTCCGCATTCAGCGAGGTCTATCAGACCTGATCCGCACTGTCGGATCAGGTCCGACAGATCTTTGTTAAATAGGCCCCATGGTAGCAATATTCTGATTAGTTTGAACATCTATAACAATAAATAGTCCATGCTTGTGATTGTAATGAGATATACATAAAAAGCGAACAGACTGCAGCTGAATCAGTTATGTCAATGTCTGAAGACTCGCCAGAAACACGGACCCTCAAGCTCCGTTCGGAGCTTGATAAATGGGCCCCTAAGTGTCTAATTTTGTATTTAAATTCACAGAAACATACACACACATGCACACATAAGCAAGCATATACACACAGATATACATACATACATACATACACATGCATGCACACATAAGCAAGCATATACACACAGATATACATACATACACACACATGCATGCACACATAAGCAAGCATATACACACAGATATACATACATACACACACATGCATGCACACATAAGCAAGCATATACACACAGATATACATACATGCACACACATGCATGCACACATAAGCAAGCATATACACACAGATATACAAACACACACATGCATGCACACATAAGCAAGCATATACACACAGATATACAAACACACACATGCATGCACACATAAGCAAGCATATACACACACATATACATACACACACATGCACACATAAGCAAGCATATACACACAGATATACATACATATACACACATGCATGCACACATAAGCAAGCATATACACACAGATATACATACATGCACACACATGCATGCACACATAAGCAAGCATATACACACAGATATACATACATACACACACATGCATGCACACATAAACAAGCATATACACACAGATATACATACATACACATGCATGCACACATAAACAAGCATATACACACAGATATACATACACACACATGCATGCACACATAAGCAAGCATATACACACAGATATACATACACACACATGCACACATAAGCAAGCATATACACACAGATATACATACATGCACACACATGCATGCACACATAAGCAAGCATATACACACAGATATACATACACACACACATGCACACATAAGCAAGCATATACACACAGATATACATACATACACACACATGCATGCACACATAAGCAAGCATATACACACAGATATACAAACACACACATGCATGCACACATAAACAAGCATATACACACAGATATACATACACACACATGCATGCACACATAAGCAAGCATATACACACATATATACAAACACACACATGCATGCACACATAAGCAAGCATATACACACAGATATACATACATACACATGCATGCACACATAAACAAGCATATACACACAGATATACATACATACATACACATGCATGCACACATAAACAAGCATATACACACAGATATACATACACACACATGCATGCACACATAAACAAGCATATACACACAGATATACATACACACACATGCATGCACACATAAGCAAGCATATACACACAGATATACATACATACACACACATGCATGCACACATAAGCAAGCATATACACACAGATATACATACACACACATGCATGCACACATAAACAAGCATATACACACAGATATACATACACACACATGCATGCACACATAAGCAAGCATATACACACAGATATACAAACAAACACACACATGCATGCACACATAAGCAAGCATATACACACAGATATACAAAAACACACATGCATGCACAGATAAGCAAGCATATACACACAGATATACAAACACACACATGCATGCACACATAAGCAAGCATATACACACAGATATACAAACACACACATGCATGCACACATAAGCAAGCATATACACACAGATATACAAACACACACATGCATGCACACATAAGCAAGCATATACACACAGATATACATACATACACACACATGCATGCACACATAAGCAAGCATATACACACAGATATACATACACACACATGCATGCACACATAAGCAAGCATATACACACAGATATACATACATACACACACATGCCAACACATCTGTACTCCTTTTCACAAGGCAGCTATAATATATTCACCATGAAGGACATTTTCACAGAAAATTTGTATTCTGGGTTTTTAAACTGGTAGAGGTAGGATGTTGGATGAAATATACTGCAGGGCTACATTGTGGCTCTATGGTTGTAGCTTGTACACCCCTCTTCTATATGCTCACAATGACTGGTCATATCCCTTTTATTAAAAAAAAAGCAGTTATGAATAGTATTTGTTATATGAGCTCCCTATGATATAATCAAATGGTTATAAATTATATTTAAAAAATCCAAATATGTATTTAGGTGCAAACCTATCTGTTCTTTTAACCAGCTGGCCTATTTATACATTGATGTTGTTTTCACAAGTGCATAACCTAAATATAATCCAGTCTCTTGCCCGGTCCATCTGCCACCACATCTGACCTCTGGGATAGCTGTCTACCCAAGTATCACGTTAGTTCTGATGTTTTCTGCCTATTAGTGCATAAAATATTACAACATGTTAATCTTGCTTTAAATGTGAAAATAAGATGTAGTTAGCTTAGAGCCCATTGTAGTGTGGCTAGAGTTTATTAACCTCTTGACTGCCATAGACATTGTAATACATTGCTGCTCATTGCATTTCAACTCTCTCTTGCAGCCAAGGGATTTTATGCAGGTTGGAGTGCCATCCAGGCTCTGTCAGTATTTTAAACACAGCATCAAATATAAACATATTGAGCAAATGAGTATTATATATGCAGAACAAATACGTTTTGTTAGATGGTAGAACATTATATAGTAAATCCATGGTATGGTCAAAAATCCACAAATCCGGAATTTCAAAATCCAGAATTATTCCGAAATCTAGACTTATTAATATATATGTACAGTATATAAAATAAAAATACACTTTTTACTCACCTTTAAAGGGACAGTAAAAATGTAATTTTCATGATTCAGGTAGGACTTTTTAAACTTGTCAATTTACTTTTATCATCAAATTTGCTTTGTTTTCTTGGTATTCTTTGTTGAAAGCTAAACCTATGTAGGCTCATATGCTAATTTCTAAGCCCTTGAAGGCCGCCTCTCATCTCAGTGCATTTGGACAGTTTTACACAGCTAGAAAGTGCCAGTTCATGTATGCCAGATAGATAACATTGAGCTCACACCCATTGAGTTACTTGTGAGTCAGCACTGATTGGCTAAAATGCAAGTCTGTCAAAAGAACTGAAATAAGGGGCAGTCTGCTTAGGCATAGATACAAGGTAATCACAGAGGTGAAAAGTGTATTAATATAAATGTGTTGGTTATGCAAAATTTGGGAATGGGTAATAAAGGTATTTTCTATCTTTTTAAAGAATAAAACATCTGGAGTAAACTGTCCCTTTAAGTCCAATTCTTCTCTACCTGTATATATGATTTAATTTTTGTGTTCTAAAAGCAGATGCTAGCCTATATTCATTTAAAACAACAATTGCTGTACTATGTATCCGAAAGTATTACAAATCATACAAAGTTACATTAAGGTTGAATGTATAATCTGTATTATGATAAAAACATATTGCTTAAATGGTTTACAATTGGTTTCCTCTCCGTGCTCTCTTTTCTGGTCCCAATTAGTTGGGATAAAGAGTTTTTATTCACACCGGTAGCAGGAAATGTAAAGGATTTGAAGAATACTTAATATATGCGCCTTGGCAGGGCCCTGGGCAAGACAAACATGGGGGGCCCCTCAGCCAAGCCCCCTTATTTCCCTCCTTCCCTATACCCTATCCGTATGGAGCTTGATGCCCCTGTTTCCGCGCAAGTCTTGAGGCTCGCTGGAAACAGAAGTTATGAAGCAGCCGTCTAAAGACCACTGCGCCATAACCTGTCCGCCTGCTCTGACGCTCAGTTCTTGTGAACGGCTGGTGCAATGCCGCCCCCTGCAGATTCGGGGGTTTCAACCCAATCGTGTAGGATCGGGTTGATTTCTGTCCGCGGCCTCAGAGCAGATAGACAAGTTATGGAGCAGCGGTCTTAAGTCTGCTTGATAAATATACCCCATGTTATTTGGCTTAAAGGGACATTAAACCCACATTTTTTCTTTCAAGATTCAGATAGAACATGTAATTTTAAATAACTTTCCAATTGATATATTTTATCAATTGTGTTTAATTCTCTTTGTATCCTTTGCTGAAAAGTATACCTTGGTAGGCCCAAAAGCTGCTGATTGGTGGCTACACATATATGAATCTTTTTTATTGGCTTTCAGATAACTCTCAGTAGTGTCTTGCTGCTCCTTCATCAAAGAATAACAAGAGAATGAAGCAAATTAGGTAGCAGAAGTAAATTGTTAAGGTGTTTAAATTTGTATGATCTATCTGAATCATAAAAGAAAATTTTTGGTTACATGTCCCTTTAAGATGATGTTCTGCTCTTCACAGGAAAATGCTGTGTGAGGCAGAGGCAAGAGACCTCATATGTCACCTGAATTATGTAGTGCAAGAGAGCATGCGCCTACTCCTGACAAAGATAGACATTTGCAAGAGAGAGGGCAGTATTGCCATATGTTTATAGGTCAGGGGCATATGGATGGACAATTTGGCAGCTCACAACCCAAGCCCATAGGTTGCCGTGAAGTAAAGACTGATCTAAATACTGTTTAATGTGGCTAAAAAAACGTTAATACATTTCTTTAAATCTGCTATCTGCAAAAAGTAAAATACAGCTGTTTATGTAACAACTAGTGCAGCTCTATAGCTTACACACAGAAGGGGTTAATTGTATAATATCCTGTACACCGCGTGGTCATTAAGGGGTCCCCTAGTGCAGCTCTATAGCTTACACACAGAAGGGGTTAATTGTATAATATCCTGTACACCGCGTGGTCATTAAGGGGTCCCCTAGTGCAGCTCAATAGCTTACACACAGAAGGGGTTAATTGTATAATATCCTGTACACCGCGTGGTCATTAAGGGGTCCCCTAGTGCAGCTCTATAGCTTACACACAGAAGGGGCTAATAGTATAATATCCTGTACCGCGTGGTCATTAAGGGGTCCCCTAGTGCAGCTCTATAGCTTACACACAGAAGGGGCTAATAGTATAATATCCTGTACCGCGTGGTCATTAAGGGGTCCCCTAGTGCAGCTCTATAGCTTACACACAGAAGGGGCTAATAGTATAATATCCTGTACCGTGTGGTCATTAAGGGGTCCCCTAGTGCAGCTCTATAGCTTACACACAGAAGGGGTTAATTGTATAATATCCTGTACACTGCGTGGTCATTAAAGGGTCCCCTAGTGCAGCTCTATAGCTTACACACAGAAGGGGTTAATTGTATAATATCCTGTACACCGCATGGTCATTAAGGGGTCCCCTAGTGCAGCTCTATAGCTTACACACAGAAGGGGCTAATAGTATAATATCCTGTACACCGCATGGTCATTAATTGGTCCCCTAGTGCAGCTCTATAGCTTACACACAGAAGGGGTTAATTGTATAATATCCTGTACACCGCGTGGTCATTAAGGGGTCCCCTAGTGCAGCTCTATAGCTTACACACAGAAGGGGTTAATTGTATAATATCCTGTACCGTGTGGTTCTTAAGGGGTCCCCTAGTGCAGCTCTATAGCTTACACACAGAAGGGGCTAATAGTATAATATCCTGTACCGCGTGGTTGTTAAGGGGTCCCCTAGTGCAGCTCTATAGCTTACACACAGAAGGGGTTAATTGTATAATATCCTGTACACCGCGTGGTCATTAAGGGGTCCCCTAGTGCAGCTCTATAGCTTACGCACAGAAGGGGCTAATAGTATAATATCCTGTACGCCGCGTGGTCATTAAGGGGTCCCCTAGTGCAGCTCTATAGCTTACACACAGAAGGGGCTAATAGTATAATATCCTGTACGCCGCGTGGTTCTTAAGGGGTCCCCTAGTGCAGCTCTATAGCTTACACACAGAAGGGGCTAATAGTATAATATCCTGTACACCGCGTGGTCATTAAGGGGTCCTCTAGTGCAGCTCTATAGCTTACACACAGAAGGGGTTAATTGTATAATATCCTGTACACCGCGTGGTCATTAAGGGGTCCCCTAGTGCAGCTCTATAGCTTACACACAGAAGGGGCTAATAGTATAATATCCTGTACGCCGCGTGGTCATTAAGGGGTCCCCTAGTGCAGCTCTATAGCTTACACACAGAAGGGGCTAATAGTATAATATCCTGTACGCCGCGGGGTTCTTAAGGGGTCCCCTAGTGCAGCTCTATAGCTTACACACAGAAGGGGCTAATAGTATAATATCCTGTACGCCACGTGGTCGTTAAGGGGTCCCCTAGTGCAGCTCTATAGCTTACACACAGAAGGGGCTAATAGTATAATATCCTGTACACCGCGTGGTCGTTAAGGGGTCCCCTAGTGCAGCTCTATAGCTTACACACAGAAGGGGCTAATAGTATAATATCCTTTACGCCGCGTGGTCATTAAGGGGTCCCCTAGTGCAGCTCTATAGCTTACACACAGAAGGGGCTAATAGTATAATATCCTGTACGCCGTGTGGTTGTTAAGGGGTCCCCTAGTGCAGCTCTATAGCTTACACACAGAAGGGGCTAAGAGTATAATATCCTGTACGCCACGTGGTCGTTAAGGGGTCCCCTAGTGCAGCTCTATAGCTTACACACAGAAGGGCTAATAGTATAATATCCTGTACACCGCGTGGTCGTTAAGGGGTCCCCTAGTACAGCTCTATAGCTTACACACAGAAGGGGCTAATAGTATAATGTCCTGTACGCCATGTGGTTGTTAAGGGGTCCCCTAGTACAGCTCTATAGCTTACACACAGAAGGGGCTAATAGTATAATATCCTGTACGCCGTTTGGTCGTTTAGGGGTCCCCTAGTACAGCTCTATAGCTTACACACAGAAGGGGCTAATAGTATAATATCCTGTATGCCACGTGGTCGTTTAGGGGTCCCCTAGTACAGCTCTATAGCTTACACACAGAAGGGGCTAATAGTATAATATCCTGTATGCCGCGTGGTCGTTTAGGGGTCCCCTAGTACAGCTCTATAGCTTACACACAGAAGAGGCTAATAGTATAATAACCTGTATGCCGCATGGTCGTTTAGGGATCCCCTAGTACAGCTCTATAGCTTACACACAGAAGGGGCTAATAGTATAATATCCTGTACTCCGCGTGGTCGTTTAGGGGTCCCCTAGTACAGCTCTATAGCTTACACACAGAAGGGGCTAATAGTATAATATCCTGTACCGCGTGGTCGTTTAGGGGTCCCCTAGTACAGCTCTATAGCTTACACACAGAAGGGGCTAATAGTATAATATCCTGTACCGCGTGGTCATTAAGGGGTCCCCTAGTGCAGCTCTATAGCTTACACACAGAAGGGGCTAATAGTATAATATCCTGTACGCCGCGTGGTCGTTTAGGGGTCCCCTAGTACAGCTCTATAGCTTACACACAGAAGAGGCTAATAGTATAATATCCTGTACGCCGCGTGGTCATTAAGGGGTCCCCTAGTACAGCTCTATAGCTTACACACAGAAGGGTTTAATAGTATAATATCCTGTACGCCGCCTGGTCGTTTAGGGGTCCCTTAGTACAGCTCTATAGCTTACACACAGAAGGGGCTAATAGTATAATATCCTGTACGCCACGTGGTCATTAAGGGGTCCCTTAGTACAGCTCTATAGCTTACACACAGAAGGGGCTAATAGTATAATATTCTGTACGCCGCTGGTCGTTAAGGGTTCCCCTAGTACAGCTCTATAGCTTACACACAGAAGGGGCTAATAGTATAATATCCTTTACACCGTGTGGTCGTTAAGGGGACCCCTAGTGCAGCTCTATAGCTTACACACAGAAGGGGCTAATAGTATAATATCCTGTACGCCGCGTGGTCGTTTAGGGGTCCCCTAGTACAGCTCTATAGCTTACACATAGAAGGGGCTAATAGTACAATGTCCTGTACGCCGCGTGGTCGTTTAGGGGTCCCCTAGTGCAGCTCTATAGCTTACACACAGAAGGGGCTAATAGTATAATATCCTGTATACCGCCTGGTTGTTTAGGGGTCCCCTAGTGCAGCTCTATAGCTTACACACAGAAGGGGCTAATAGTATAATATCCTGTACCGCGTGGTCATTAAGGGGTCCCCTAGTGCAGCTCTATAGCTTACACACAGAAGGGGCTAATAGTATAATATCCTGTACGCCGCGTGGTCATTTAGGGGTCCCCTAGTACAGCTCTATAGCTTACACACAGAAGGGGCTAATAGTACAATGTCCTGTACGCCGCGTGGTCGTTTAGGGGTCCCCTAGTGCAGCTCTATAGCTTACACACAGAAGGGGCTAATAGTATAATATCCTGTATACCGCCTGGTTGTTTAGGGGTCCCCTAGTGCAGCTCTATAGCTTACACACAGAAGGGGCTAATAGTATAATGTCCTGTATGCCGCGTGGTCATTAAGGGGTCCCCTAGTGCAGCTCTATAGCTTACACACAGAAGGGGCTAATAGTATAATATCCTGTACGTGGGGGCTAATAGTATAATATCCTGTACACGGGGGCTAATAGTATAATATCCTGTATGCCGCGTGGTCGTTAAGGGGTCCCCTAGTGCAGCTCTATAGCTTACACACAGAAGGGGCTAATAGTATAATATCCTGTACGTGGGGGCTAATAGTATAATATCCTGTACGCGGGGGCTAATAGTATAATATCCTGTATGCCGCGTGGTCATTAAGGGGTCCCTTAGTGCATATTTTTATAAACCATGAGAAAATTCAGTCCTCTTATGGTTTTTAAATTATTTTGCACTTGTCAGATGCTCACACCAGTGGTATTCTGAGCTGCTAGAATTGCCTTAAGTACCAATTTTCTCATTTAAAAACAAAAACAAAAAACTAATTCAAGACGTTACATTTTGGAAAACTATTTTGTCTATTTTTCTATCTACATTTATTCATCCAAAATTGCAATGCTATAGGTATGAAAGCCAAAATACAATAGCGTTGATTTTTTGCAATGCAACCTCTTACAGGAAAATCTATCAAGCTGCATGCAGACAAATTCTCAAGCAGAGAAGCTGCCCACATACTATTGACTCTTGAAAAGCAGCATTGCTTGACAAAAAAAAGCTTTCTTGTGTAATCCTGTGCTCTGCTCTCATACAACTAATAGCTCAAGAGCATTGCATGTCAATCATTATAAATAAGCTCGGGTATCAAGAAGGAACTGCTTCTTAAATGTGTGGTCACAGACTCGCTCGTGTGAGTCAGCATGGCAACTTCCTTAAAGCTGTAAATGTATAAGACCGTAATTATATTCTATTGCCTGATAAATAAAATAGAGAATATTTTCCCTAACCAACAGCCCATATAAGGTTTTCAATATTTCTTATTCTGTTTTGTGTAGAAAGAAATAAAAAAATAGTATCATTAAAGGGACAGTCTACACCAGAATTTTTATTGCTTAAAAAGATAGATAATCCGTTATCACCCATTGCCCAATTTTGCATAACCAACACCGTTACATTAATACATGTTTTACCTCTGTAATTACCTTGTATCTAAACCTCTGCAGACTGCCCCCTTATCTTAGTGCTTTTGACAGACATGCAGTTTAGCCAATCAGTGCAGATTCCTAAACACTCCACGGGAGTGAGCACGATGTTATCTATATGACATACACTGTGTGCAGAATTATTAGGCAAATGAGTATTTTAACCACATCATCCTCTTTATGCATGATGTCTTACTCCAAGCTGTATAGGCTCGAAAACCTACTACCAATTAAGCATATTAGGTGATGTGCATCTCTGTAATGAGAAGGGGTGTGGTCTAATGACATCAACACCCTATATCAGGTGTGCATAATTATTAGGCAACTTCCTTTCCTTTGGCAAAATTGGTCAAAAGAAGGACTTGACAGGCTCAGAAAAGTCAAAAATAGTGAGATATCTTGCAGAGGGATGCAGCATTCTTAAAATTGCAAAGCTTCTGAAGCATGATCATCGAACAATCAAGCGTTTCATTCAAAATAGTCAACAGGGTCGCAAGAAGCGTGTGGAAAAACCAAGGCGCAAAATAACTCCCCATGAACTGAGAAAAGTCAAGCGTGCAGCTGCCAAGATGCCACTTGCCACCAGTTTGGCCATATTTCAGAGCTGCAACATCACTGGAGTGCCCAAAAGCACAAGGTGTGCAATACTCAGAGACATGGCCAAGGTAAGAAAGGCTGAAAGACGACCACCACTGAACAAGACACACAAGCTGAAACGTCAAGACTGGGCCAAGAAATATCTCAAGACTGATTTTTCTAAGGTTTTATGGACTGATGAAATGAGAGTGAGTCTTGATGGGCCAGATGGATGGGCCCGTGGCTGGATTGGTAAAGGGCAGAGAGCTCGAGTCCGACTCCCGCCAGCAAGGTGGAGGTGGAGTACTGGTTTGGGCTGGTATCATCAAAGATGAGCTTGTGGGGCCTTTTCGGGTTGAGGATGGAGTCAAGCTCAACTCCCAGTCCTACTGCCAGTTTCTGGAAGACACCTTCTTCAAGCAGTGGTACAGGAAGAAGCCTGCATCCTTCAAGAAAAACATGATTTTCATGCAGGACAATGCTCCATCACACGCGTCCAAGTACTCCACAGCGTGGCTGGCAAGAAAGGGTATAAAAGAAGAAAATCTAATGACATGGCCTCCTTGTTCACCTGATCTGAACCCCATTGAGAACCTGTGGTCCATCATCAAATGTGAGATTTACAAGGAGGGAAAACAGTACACCTCTCTGAACAGTGTCTGGGAGGCTGTGGTTGCTGCTGCACGCAATGTTGATGGTGAACAGATCAAAACACTGACAGAATCCATGGATGGCAGGCTTTTGAGTGTCCTTGCAAAGAAAGGTGGCTATATTGGTCACTGATTTGTTTTTGTATTGTTTTTGAATGTCAGAAATGTATATTTGTGAATGTTGAGATGTTATATTGGTTTCACTAGTAAAAATAAATAATTTAAATGGGTATATATTTGTTTTTTGTTAAGTTGCCTAATAATTATGCACAGTAATAGTCACCTGCACACACAGATATCCCCCTAAAATAGCTATAACTAAAAACAAACTAAAAACTACTTCCAAAACTATTCAGCTTTGATATTAATGAGTTTTTTGGGTTCATTGAGAACATGGTTGTTGTTCAATAATAAAATTAATCCTCAAAAATACAACTTGCCTAATAATTCTGCACTCCCTGTATATGAACTAGTACTGTCTAACTGTGAAAAACGTTCAAAATGCTCTGAGCTAGGAGGCGTTTTTCAACGGTTTAGAAATCAGTTTGAGCCTACCTAAGCTGAGCTTTTCAAAAATACCACCAAGGGAACAAAGCAAATTTAATGATAAAAGTCAAATGGAAAGTTGTTTAAAATTTCATGCCCTATCTGAATGATGAAAGTTTAATTTTGACTTTACTGTCCCTTTAAATGAAAGACAAATTTTGAATAAGTAATATTCCCCGGGCAACACATTTTCTAAGTGTCACCTTGAAACATGTATAATTTGCTCCTTGTTGATGTTTGTTTGCTGGGATGATAACAAAGTAAGCAGTTTAATAACCCCATGAGAACAGTAAAAGTCAGCAAACGCATTATAGGATTCATAAATGATGATTGTGGGCTATGTCATTTTGTCAGTGATACCATCACAAGAGATGAAATGACGGCTGCTTTACTCCGAGGCTGTAATTTATTGCCTTATCCAAGGTCTGCTGCTGTAATAGTCTCAACATTACCACCTTTTACAGTTTTAGCGTTTGCAAATATCTTACAAAATCTTGTTACTTTACTGAAGTGACAGAGGTCGCAATAATAGAAACTTGTGGTAAATAAGACAATTATCCAGTTTTGTCACTTTCATACTGAGAGCTGCTAAAACATTGAACATTAAACTAAACATTGGGGTCTATTTAACAAGGGCTGAATGGCCCCTGTTCTCCTTGTTTCCGCGCAAGCCTTCAGGCTCGCCGGAAACAGGAGTTGAGAAGCAGCGGTCTTAAGACTTTCTCTGTGTGTATATATATGTAAAGAGAGACTGTATAGTGAGCGCTGGACTTTCTCTGTGTGTATATATATGTAAAGAGAGAGTGTATAGTGAGTGCTGGACTTTCTCTGTGTGTATATATATATATGTAAAGAGAGAGTGTATAGTGAGTGCTGGACTTTCCCTGTGTGTATATATATGTAAAGAGAGAGAGTGTATAGTGAGTGCTGGACTTTCTCTGTGTGTATATATATGTAAAGAGAGAGTGTATAGTGAGCGCTGGACTTTCTCTGTGTGTATATATATATGTAAAGAGAGAGTGTATAGTGAGTGCTGGACTTTCTCTGTGTGTAAATATATGTAAAGAGAGAGTGTATAGTGAGCGCTGGACATTCTCTATGTGTATATATATGTAAAGAGAGAGTGTATAGTGAGTGCTGGACTTTCTCTGTGTGTATATATATGTAAAGAGAGAGTGTATAGTGAGTGCTGGACTTTCTCTGTGTGTATATATATGTAAAGAGAGAGTGTATAGTGAGCTCTGGACTTTCTCTATGTGTATATATATGTAAAGAGAGAGTGTATAGTGAGTGCTGGACTTTCTCTGTGTGTATATATATGTAAAGAGAGAGTGTATAGTGAGTGCTGGACTTTCTCTGTGTGTATATATATGTAAAGAGAGAGTGTATAGTGAGCGCTGGACTTTCTCTGTGTGTATATATATGTAAAGAGAGAGTGTATAGTGAGTGCTGGACTTTCTCTGTGTGTATATATATGTAAAGAGAGAGTGTATAGTAAGCGCTGGACTTTCTCTGTGTGTATATATATGTAAAGTAAGAGTGTATAGTGAGCGCTGGACTTTCTCTGTGTGTATATATATGTAAAGAGAGAGTGTATAGTGAGTGCTGGACTTTCTCTGTGTGTATATATATGTAAAGAGAGAGTGTATAGTGAGTGCTGGACTTTCTCTGTGTGTATATATATGTAAAGAGAGAGTGTATAGTGAGTGCTGGACTTTCTCTGTGTGTGTATATATGTAAAGAGAGAGTGTATAGTGAGTGCGGGACTTTCTCTGTGTGTATATATATATATGTAAAGAGAAAGTGTATAGTGAGCGCTGGTACAGGAAACTATGGAAACCTTAATATATATATATATACATATGGAGATTAGTTTGCAATATCTGACTGAGAGGAAATGTACTTTGTGATCTTATAGTCAGCAGCGTGTTCCCAGTAGTGCATTGCTGCTCTTGAGTATGCTTATCAACAAAGGATACTAAGAGAATGATGCAAAATATATAGTAGAAGTAAATTGGAAAGTTGTTTAAAATTGTATGTTCTGTATAAATCATCAAAGTCAAACTTTGGGTTTTATGTCCCTTTAAATCATATCTACAAAAATGAGCATAAATGTATTTTACTGTTTTATGTAAGTGAATACATTTGAAATGACTGGCTGCCCTTACTGCCTGACTTATTTGTCCTTAAAAGTTCCTTCAGACACCCTTATACTTTGTCACCTCATGGGTTCCACACCACTAATGGGAATCATACAAAATTAATGTGGATGATCCAATGAGAAATCTCTGAGACCTTGAAAAGTCGATGAGTGACATTATTATACAGTAAGAATCACTATTTCCTGTTCATGATTTAGAAAGTACGTGTTGTCGATGACAGCCTAAATAAAATGACTCATTTACCCAGGTTTTTGCAAGATTACAACATAACTGTATGTTAATAAACAATTACTGACTTTTGTTCTTACTAAAATCTATTTGAGATTAACATTTTGTTTTAGGCAGATTCTTAAAAAAATCTATCTATCATCTATCTATCTATCTATCTATCTATCATCTATCTAGCTCTATAATCTATCTATCTGTCATTTATATATCTATTATTTATCTATCATTTATCTATCTATTATCTATCTATCTATCTATTTATCTATCTATCTAGCTATCATCTATCTATCTATCTATCTATCTATCTTTTATATTTCTATCTATCTATCTATCTATCTATCATCTATCTATCTATCTATCTATCTATTTATCTATCATCTATCTATCCATCTATCTATCTATCTATCATCTATCTATCTATCTATCTATCTATCTATCATTTATTATCTATCTATTATCTATTTATTATCTATCTATCTATTTATCTATCATCTAGCTATCATCTATCTATCTATCTATCTATCTATCTATCTATATATATCTATAATTTATCTATCTATCTCTGTTCGTCTAATCTATGCATGTTAAAGCAATATTATTTTTTTCTATTCAAGATAACATTTGCAATATTGTAGCAGTGCTTATAACTATTCATGTGAAATATTATCTATCTTAATGGATAGACATAGATAGATATTTTTTAGAAAACAGATATTCCTTTATTGAGGCTTGTCTCTATGCACCAATAGAACTACAAGAATTCTAAAAACATTAAAGCCCAGATGCTCTTCTTTTTAGCTTCAATATCAAAATAAACAGCGCCGCCTTACTTTTTCATGGGCTACATATTTTAATGTGTATAAATAGTTCTCATTTGCATACATGACAGATTTTTTTAACTGTACTAAAACATGTTTAATAGAAATGTCTTGTACTTTTTGTTGGGTATAACAGAATTTTATGAAATACAGTATATCCCTTTAATCAGTTTGTTCTCTTAGGATATTTTGCAATCCTCTGATCCCAGATAATAAAAATGTAAAAAGTAATCTTACTTCAATGACATTGTGCTATATTTTGATTTAAATGTTTTAATTGGACTTTTTGATTGACAGTTCTAAATGCCCTATGCCCTATTGTGCAGACTCACTTATATATATTTATTTATATATTTCTGCTCTTTCTGCTTATGCTTAAAAATTCATATATTTTGATGAGGCCTTGAGGTCTTTTCTCTTAAGAACTAGAGCATCTTTAGACAGTAACCTTATTAATACTAATTGAATTCTATATGTGAAACTTTACAGCCTATGCGCTGCTTTCAATTACTAACTTCCTGCTTCTACGCTCACATCTGACTCTGTAGTTTCACCTTGATATGAATCATATAACTGCTCAATTTTCTAAAAATTGTGTTAATATATTGCTCCTTGTAGCTATAGAATACAGCACTAATTTAAAGAGATACTGAACTCAGATATAATTTCCCCATTATTATCAGTTTCTTTACAATGTACTTTTATTATTTATATTGATTATTTTTCTGTAATTTATTTTTTCCCACTGCCTCCAAAGAGGTATCCTGTAGACTTTAGAATTCTAATGCTGCAATATGCTTCACAGTTATTGTATGATGAGTAAAATAGTTATTTTATCTCTTTCCTTAATTGGCCACTGCAAAGGAGATGACATGAACATACTTGAGTCAAGAGACTTTTCAAAGTTGTTTATCCTTGGACTGTAAACAAATGTGAAATCTCCCTAGTAAAATTACAGTATAAATTATGTATGCAGAAGATATGCTGCAACCCCTTAACTGTGCATGATGACGCGTGAGCTTTATCCGCACATTGTATTTACGGAGGATGATGACCATGTCTCATGATGCTGGGGGGGCTTTGCGGCCCCCCCTCGCAGTCTCACCTAATCCCTAGTGGTCTATTGTGCAGCATCGCCCGGGGAGTCTGGGGATGGCAGTGACGTCATCAGGCATGTCCAGGGCTTAAAGGAGCTGGATAGAAGGGGCAGGGTTGGTGTCCAAACCCATCAATCTCAGCTCCCTTAAGCCCTAGTAAGCTCTAAAACTCACAGTTTGAAAGGTAATTTTGTGTTCTTACCAAAAAAGAACGTGTTAAAGCCTAAAATATAAATTTCCCTTTAGCAGGCCATCATAAAGGCCTAGAGACCCCAGAGACCACTTGAAGCCAATAAGCACCTCTTAAAAATAAAGGCCTTATATAAGTTTTAATAGCCAGGTGATTATTATTGAAATAGTGATCACCTGGCGTGAATAAATGTGCCTTTATTTGCACACAGACTCATGGGAGCCCCTATGTGCAGATCAAAGTAACATAACTACACAGAAAGCCCCTTAGTTATATGTGGTTAACCCCTTCTGTGGCAAACCTAGCCACTTCTGGACTATAACGTAAGAAAGCTTGTCTATAGGCTGTATATTGTGCTATGTAGATGTGACAGACCCTTCTGTCAGCACTGAAAGAGTTAACTGTGTTCAGCTTTAGCCTCAGCTATTGTGCACTGTCATTAATGTTATTGATACACAGTCCATTGTTTAATCAACCTCAGAGAGCAGACCCTAGATGATAAGGAAAGCCAAGTGTGTGTCTGTGTTTAAATTGTTATCAGCTTGAGCAAGGTATTCTATTGTATCATGTAAAAGGGCGTGTTCCCTCCATTCAATGTACAACAGTCTTTCAACCCCCCTTCTGGGGGGGGTCAGACCTGCATAAATACTGGGCATATGAGCCTTAATAAAAGTCATTCTGTTTTAAAACCTGAAAACTGGCTGGGTTGTGAATTGCTGATTCCCTATGCAGGACATTGTTCCCTGGTGTTAACCCTTGGTATCCGGTTGGTACCGTTACAATTGGTGGCAAGCGACGGAATGAACCTTATCGCCCAGAAGAGCAACTACACAAGCCAGTAACCTCAGGAAGAGGGGGATTACTACAATACTGACTAAGATGGAAGGAGTACCAGGGACCGAAGTGAATGGAGATGGATTATTCTAAGCTAAAGAGACAAACGTTAAAGGAACTGCTAGAAGCCAGGGGAAAGATAGGCAGCAGCAAACCCAAGGCTATATTAATTGCTGAGCTGATGGAGGGAGACAGAGCTCGCAGCGCTACGCCTCCAGCAGCCATGGAGGAGACCCTATACCAGAGGGAAATGAGGACCAGGCTGGAATTTTTACCCCAACCTGTACCACGGGATATGCTATCCGTGGTAATGGCAGATGTGCAGGAGTACGTGATGGCACACAGTCCGCGGAATGCATCCTCCCGAGCAGAATCCATTTTGGACGCACTCAGCAACCCAGTAAGACCTAAAATCCCATACCATGCATTTAAAATGTTTTGTGAGGAGAAGGATGAGATCGATGGGTATTTACAGGATTTTGAGAGACTGTGCGAGTTACATGATTTGGAGCAGTCCGTATGGGTGCCGGTGCTAGCAGGCAAGCTAGCCGGTAGGGCAGCGGAAGCGTATCGCGCTGTACCCAGGGAGGACAGCAAGGATTACGCTAAAGTGAAGAGAGCGATCTTGGAAAGATATGCCATTACCTCAGAGGCATACCGGCGCAAGTTTAGAGGCCTGCGCAAGCCAGAAAGAGATTCACATGCAGAGTGGGCCCACAAGCTGGATCAAGCATCTCAAGGGTGGATACAGGCCAGCCAAGCTACCACCATGGAAGAATTGCGACAACTGATGCTGTTGGAGCAATTCTTTAACGGCTTGTCCCCAGAAGCCCAAGAATGGGTGAGAGATCGAAAACCCCTCACCTTAACCGAAGCAGCCAGATTAGCAGACCAGCATTTTGATGCCAGGAGGCACCATGGACTACAGCCTAACAACGGACGGGCGAATATACAATGCCACACCTGCAAGCAGTGGGGACATATGGCACGTGAGTGCACCCAAAATCGGAGCAGACAAGCTTGGAACCAGGTCAGACAGAACCAGGCCCCAAGGGCGGCTGCTCACCATTACCAAACGGAGCCAGCCGCTCATGAGGTGTTGAGCACCCAAGCCGAGGAACCCCTGGGAATTCTGCATGAGGTGATGTCGGTCCGGGCCGCCGATAACTGGCAACATCCCCGCCAGCTGGGGACCGTAGAGGGGAAGGAGGTCCAGGGACTTCGGGATTCGGGAGCTACTTTAACCCTGATAGCTCCCCATTTGGTGCCGGATACAGTACACACGGGCGGATCCGTGGCAGTACGAGGAGCAGGGGGAGCGGTATACCGATTGCCCACTGCTAGAGTGGAGTACAGACCCCCAGTCACCCCAGCAGCGGCCAGTTACCAGCCCCCGGCGCACCGCTATACTACGCGGCCTCCGGCCACGAACTACCCTCAGAGAGCCCGGTTCAATTCGCGGGGCTACTCACAACCTATTCGGTGCTTTGGATGTAAGCGACTAGGGCACAAAAGACCAGAGTGTCCCCTAAACGCAGCAAATCAAGCACAGTCCTGGAGAAGACCCGCCGGCGGAATCCCACATAATCCTCAGCCTGCGGCCCGCTACGTAGAGGCGCCAGAATGCTGGGGCAGCCTACATGAAGCAGACCCCGTGCAAGCTGCCCACCGGAATAACCGGCAGCGGGTTAAAGTGAATGGGAAGGAGGTCAGTGGTCTACGGGATACTGGTGCTACCATGACCTTGCTTCAAGAGAACTTGGTGTCTGAGAAACAGCACACTGGAGACACTATGGCTGTGAGGGTAGCAGGGGGCACTGTGTTCCGCCTACCTGTTGCCAGGGTACATTTGGATTGGGGAGTGGGCGCTAGACTTGTGAATGTGGGGGTCAAGAAGGACTTACCTGCTGATGTTCTCCTTGGAAATGACTTGGCCCCCCTTGTTTCTGCCTATGCTCCCATGGATCCCGCTGATGTTAACCCTGTGACTACCCAAGCCCAGTCCCTCTGGGAAGAGACGCTTCCATGTTTGGGGTGGGGGCAGTACTGAGCCAAGTTGGAGCAGATGGCGGAGAACACCCCGTAGCTTACTTGAGCCGAAAGTTGCCCCGGACATCCCCAAGCCGATCCGTTGGGATCAGACTGTGTATGCCGGCTTGGTTCTGGGGGAGCATTGTGGCAAACCTAGCCACTTCTGGACTATAACGTAAGAAAGCTTGTCTATAGGCTGTATATTGTGCTATGTAGATGTGACAGACCCTTCTGTCAGCACTGAAAGAGTTAACTGTGTTCAGCTTTAGCCTCAGCTATTGTGCACTGTCATTAATGTTATTGATACACAGTCCATTGTTTAATCAACCTCAGAGAGCAGACCCTAGATGATAAGGAAAGCCAAGTGTGTGTCTGTGTTTAAATTGTTATCAGCTTGAGCAAGGTATTCTATTGTATCATGTAAAAGGGCGTGTTCCCTCCATTCAATGTACAACAGTCTTTCAACCCCCCTTCTGGGGGGGGTCAGACCTGCATAAATACTGGGCATATGAGCCTTAATAAAAGTCATTCTGTTTTAAAACCTGAAAACTGGCTGGGTTGTGAATTGCTGATTCCCTATGCAGGACATTGTTCCCTGGTGTTAACCCTTGGTATCCGGTTGGTACCGTTACACCTTCTTTTTACTATAATGCTTAGCTGGGGGAAAAACACACACACTATTTTTTATAACCTTGTTTGTTAAAACTTTTAATTAAAAAATACATTTTTCTCACACTTTTTGTTGCAGGTTTCTTACACATCATGATATATACATATAATAATGGTATAATTTAAATCTCCTGGGTCTCCTGAAAAAAAGATATAGAATAGATTGGGGTTTTCTGTAAATGACCTACAGTAGGACCTAAATATAGGCAGCATCTAAAAACTGCAACATAGCTCCGCACTTGGTGTGGGAATGGCTCAGCAGTTAAAGAATTAAAGGAATATGGCACCCCCTCAACATTTAATGATTCAGATAGAGCATACAATTAAAGAAAAAAGGTTTTCAATTTCTTTCTTTCTTATGATATTTTTTGTTGAAGAGAATACCTACATAGGTAGTGTGCATATGTTTGGAGCTCTATAGGAAAGCATTCCTGGAATTACTGCTGCCATCCGGTGTTCTTACAAACATATAACAATTTTAAAATCATTCTTACAAAACTGCTGACATACAGTGCTTCCAACAGATGTGTGCTCCTGAGGTTTCCTACCTGCCTTTCAGCAAACAATACCAAGAGAACAAAAAAATTGTCAGAGGGTTATTGTTTATAATTTTATTTTATGACATAATTAGTTATTTTTAATGATACATAAGATGTCAAACAGTCTTACCAATACGCTCTGCTTAACCCTCTATGGCAAACATCCTTATTGAAACACATTTCAGTTAGTGAGCATAGCACCTAACACTTTTCATTAATCCTGAAAATTGGAAAGAGTTCCTTGTGACTCATTTCTCGGAATGAGAATTGACGACTCTCCTAGTGAAATCATTCCGGTGCGAATGAAGGTAGCAATAGAGATAGCAATAGAATGATGTCATTTCTTCTGTGATGTTTGATTAAACCTTCTACGCGCAATATACACAAAATGTAATTTAATTTTGTCAGTAAAACTGTGAGATGTGTGTGTATACAGTTCAACATTGAGTAGAAATAATTTGCACATAGATTCTTCCCTATAATAAAACCTGATTCTAGGCTTGTAGCCCCTGATATTTATCCAGAACAAAAATCATTAATGTCATAGTACACATCAAACATTGTGAATTGTACTGTACAATTATACGATGGAATAGGAGAGGTCACATATTATTGTGCCATCCAATCCTCAGAGTTGCTTTAGTGAGACAATATTTAAAATAAATACATTACAACACTAAGAATAAGAAATAAAATGTCAAATCAACTGGAAATTTCCCACTAAATCCTGAATGTTTACCGTTGGCAGTGACCCAATTGCAAACAGACTCCTATGGAAATGTTATTAAACAATCAGTCTGGGCAACGCTTTGTCTACGTCCTTACTGGTGCTTTACAATTTAACATCTCAAGCACACAGTGATTAGTTAAAAAAAGGGCTTTGATTAATCTGGATGCCTTTGTGTGCATTTGAATCCCTCAGAAATTTTAAAAGGGGCAGGAAAGTAGTATTAAAAAAAAAAGTATTAAAGGGACATTGTGGTATATGTATTTTCTTGGGTTCATCTAAAATAAATTAATTCAAAATGTACTTATTTACATTTTTTAACTCATATTCCTGTCTGATGAGGACAGATTTTTTTTTTGAGCACAATGTCCCATTAATGAATGAAGAGCTAGAATATGACACATATGTCATCTAGCAGCCAATCATATTATCATATTTGATATTGGCATATATGAGTGATCAGCACATTTGTGCAGTGGACAATTGTTGTACAATCTCTTAGTCTTACACAACATTTGCACAGCTCAGTTTTCATTTAAGAAGTTTATATAATAAGGCTTCTTAAAGGGATATAGAAGTCAAAATTTATTTTTCACAATTCAAACATAGGGCTCCATTTAAGAAGTTACAAAGAAGACCGCTGCTTCTTAACCTGTTATGCCAAATGTATAGTGGTGTTTCTCAATCCCCTGGACTTCTCCAAACGGGGACATGGACAGTCCCAGCAGGCGGTGGCATTGAACACACAGTGAATTGTGCATTGGTACATGCAAGGAGCATATTGTCTGCCCCTGTCTGTCTGCCACTTCCTAAATGGAGCTCAGAGTTTGAACTTAAAGGGAAAGTCTACACCTTGGTCACCTTAAAGTCTTAAAGAAGTTGAATTAAGTTATGCGAGTTAAATTGTCCACAACTCTGTCTCAGCTAAAAGGTATTATAGGAAAACATTATTCCTTGTCTTTTCAATACACAGCTAAGGAATGAATTCATAGGGGTATAGTTAATAAGACCTCTGTCTGCCTCTTAATTTGTCTGCCACCTTTTAGGTGGCGGACTGCAATCATCCATATCCGATCGGGATGATTGACACCCCCTTCTAGCGGCTGATTGACCGTGAATGTGCAAGGGGCGGCATTGCACAAGCATTTCACAAGAAATGCTTGTGCAATGTTAAATGCCAACAGCATATAGCGATGTCAGACAGACATGATTCGCTACAGCGAATCATGTCCGCTCGACATTTAATACATTGACCCCATAGTCTGCAAGTGGAGTTTCTCACCATAATAAATAAAAAGAGAAAAAGACAAATACCATTGTATGACCATTTATGGGCAAGTGTTTAAATACTCTAAGGTAACATATACTGACTTAAAAAGGGGGCATTTAATTTACAAAAGAATGTACATTAAGTAGAGATGTCCATTTGTTTAGTTATGAAAGCACATTCATCAATATTCATTTGTTTCCTTGAATTTTTTGTGGGTTTAATACTTACCTTTTGCATGCTAGAGAGCTGCGCTAACCCAATCCTCTTCTTGCCAGAGCCTTGGTCTCGCTAACAGGAATCTTAGCTTACTCGACTCCCAGGACCTGGAGCCGAGCGTGCAAAAGGTAAGTATAAAGCTACAGGAAAACGTTTTAATGAAAACAATTGTAAATGTTCAACAAAGATTCAGTATTAGTTTCATTTTAAACAAAGCGTATACCGAATAGTGAAGTCAAAAAATATTTGGCGAACAAACTTTCCTGAATATTTGTTATGAAACTTTCGGACAAGAAGAACATTTCTGGGCTACGCATGTCTAACATTAAGGCATCTTATTTGAGGTTCTGTGTTTTTTAATGCAATTTTTGTTTCTGGTACATAAGATCAGCTTTAACATCTTTAATAAGGGCTCTATAAACACATAAAATGGATGCTTACAACAGAGTTGGCAAACCTTTTTTCAAATCATGTTGGGCGATAATCTTTTGAAAAAATCTCTCATAGTATCTGCTAGGGGTATATGGTAAAGTGATAACCCCAAGGGGGACATCATTGCATGCACACACCTATACACACACAGACATACTCACAAATTGACAAACGTACACATGAACACACATACAGACACACATAAATAAACACCACAAGAGCACAATAACATGCACACATGCACTCATTCATGCACACACTCTCACATACATACACATAGACAATACACATACATTAGTACACACGCAAAAGCACATACATACATATATACATATACACACAAACATGAACACAAACAAACACAAATACACACCCACAAGTACAAAAGACATGCACACGCAACATATACAGACACTTACACACATATATGTAGACAAAAATACACACACATGAATATTCACAGATACACACACACACCTATACAAACACATACACACACTCACATACACACTATTCACACACACACTACTCACACACACGTACACCCTCCTGCATACACACAGGTGCACAAAAGCACACACACATGCACATGTATACACAGCACTCACATTCAAATATGCACATACAGACAAACAGAGCCAGGCACACATACAGACACAAACACACACACACATGTCACATACACACATATACATGCACATACAGACAAACAGAGCCAGGCACACACACATGTACATACAGAGACACACACATACACATATATACACAGGTACATACAGACACACACACAAACATACAGACACAAACACACACACATATACATGTAGATACAGACAGAAACACACACACAAACACACATACACACATATACATGTACATACAGACAGATACATCGACAAACACACATACACACATACACATGTACATACATACACATACACACATATACATGTACATACAGACAAATACACACACACACACACAAACACACATATACTGTACATAAAGATACAGACACACACACAAGCACACATGCACATGTACATACAGACATATACACACACACAAACACACACATACATGTACATACAGACAGATACACACACAAACACACATATACATGTACATACAGACAGATATACACACACACAGACACACATACACATGTACATACAGACAGATACACAGACAAACACACACACATACACACATATACATGTACATACAGACAGATACACACACACACATACACATGTACATACAGACACACACATACACATGTACATACAGACACATACACACATATACATGTACATACAGACACATACACACATATACATGTACATACATACATACACATACACACATATACATGTGCTTTCATACACATACACACATACACATGTACATACAGACACATACACACATATACATGTACATACAGACACATACACACATATACATGTACATACATACATACACAAACACACATACACATGTACTTTCATACACATACACACATACACATGTACATACAGACAGATACACACACACACAAACAAACACACATACACACATATACATGTACAGTACATACAGACAGATACACACACAAACACACATACACACATACACATGTACATACAGACAGATACACACATATGCATGTACAAACAGACACATACACACATATATATGTACATACAGACAGATACACACATATACATGTACATACAGACAGATACACACATATACATGTACATACAGACACATACACACATATACATGTACATACAGACAGATATACACACACACAAACACACATACACATGTACATACAGACAGATACACACACAAACAAACACACATACACACATATAAATGTACATACAGAGAGATACACACACAAACACACATATACATGTACATACAGACACATACACACATATACATGTACAGACAGACAGATACACACACAAACACACATACACACATATACATGTACAAACAGATACATACACACATATACATGTACATACAGACATATACACACAGAGATATGCACACACTCAGCTAAACTAGCTGCAGTGACCCACTTTTATCAGCTAATAAAGCATCTGTTTTTCAAGCACTGGTCTTAGAACCTCATTTACATATCTCAAATAGAGCTTATCTGTCTAAAAAAGAATCAAATTTATAAACCATCACCTAGATTACGAGTTGTGCGGTAACAGGGTTGCTTTGCTAACTTGCAGTTTATTGTCACCACTCACTTTCCTACAGCGCTGGTATTACAGGTTTTTATCAACCGGCATTAACAGGCAAGAAGTGAGCGTAGAGCAAAATTGTGCTCCACACTGCACTCCAATATCAGCGCTGCTTAAGTGAGCGGTGAGCTGGTTATACGTGCTCGTGCACAATTTCCCCATAGACATCAATGGGGAGAGCCGGCTGAGAAAAAGTCTAACACCTGCAAAAAAAGCAGCGTAAAACTCAGTAACGCAGCCCCATTGATTCCTATGGGGAAACACATTTTATGCTTACATCTAACATCCTAACATGAACCCCCGAGTCTAAACAACCCTAATCTTACACTTATTAACCCCTAATCTGCCACCCCCTACATCACAGACACCTACATTATATTTATTAACCCCTAATCTGCCGCCCCCAACGTCGCCACCACTATAAGAAACATATTAACCCCAAACCGCCATACTCCCGCATCGCAAACACTAGTTAAATAGTATTAACCCCTAATCTGCTGTCCCTAACATCGCCGCCACCTACCTACATTTATTAACCCCTAATCTGCCGCCCCCCAATGTCGCCGCCATTATATTATATTTATAAACCCCTAAATCTAAGTCTAACCCTAACACCCCCTAACAAATATAATTAAAATAAATATAAAAAACAAATTCATATCATTAACTAAATAATTCCTATTTAAAACTAAATACTTACCTGTAAAATAAACCCTAAGCTAGCTACAATATAACTAATAGTTACATTGTATCTAGCTTAGGGTTTATTTTTATTTTACAGGCAAGTTTTTATTTATTTTAACTAGGTAGAATAGTTACTAAATAGTTATTAACTATTTAATAACTACCTAGCTAAAATAAATAGAAATGTACCTGTAAAATAAAACCTAACCTAAGTTACACTAACACCTAACACTACACTACAATTAAATAAATTCCCTACATTAAATACAATTAAATACATTAAATACAATTAGCTAAATTGCAAAAAAAAAACCCACTAAATTACAGAAAATAAATAACAAATAACAAGATCTTTAAACTAATTACACCTAATCTAATAGCCCTATCAAAATAAAAAAAGCCCACCCAAAATAAAAAAAAACCTAGCCTAAACTATACTACCAATAGCCCTTAAAAGGGCCTTTTGCGGGGCATTGCCCCAAAGAAATCAGCTCTTTTACCTGTAAAAAAAAATACAAACAACCCCTCAACAGTAAAACTTACTACCCACACAACCAACCACCCAAATAAAAGCCTATCTAAAAAAACCTAAGCTCCCAATTGCCCTGAAAAGTGCATTTTGATGGGTATTGCCCTAAAAAAGGGCATTTAGCTCTATTGCAGCCCAAAGCCCTAGCCTAAAAAATGAACCCACCCAATACACCCTTAAAAAATCCTAACACTAACCCCTGAAGATTCACTTACCGGGAGAAGTCTTCATCCAAGCGGCAAGATGTCCTCAACAAAGCCGGCAGAAGTGGTCCTTCAGACGGGCAGAAGTGGTCCTCCAGACGGGCAGAAGTCTTCATCCAGATGTCATCTTCTATCTTCATCCTTCCGACACGGAGCGGCTCCATCTTCAAGACATCCGGCAGGGAGCATCCTCTTCTTTCGATGGCTAACAACAAATGAAGGTTCCTTTAAATGATGTCATCCAAGATGGCGTCCCTTAGATTCCGATTGGCTGATAGAATTCTATCAGTCGATCAGAATTGAGGTTGAAAAAATCCTATTGGCTGATGCAATCAGCCAATAGGATTGAACTTCAATCCTATTGGCTGATCCAATCAGTCAATAGGATTGAGCTCGCATTCTATTGGTTGTTCCAATCAGCCAATAGAATGCAAGCTCAATCCTATTGGCTGATTGTATAAGCCAATAGGATTTTTTCAACCTTAATTCCGACTGGCTGATAGAATTCTATCAGCCAATCGGAATCTAAGGGACCCCATCTTGGATGATGTCATTTAAAGGAACCTTCATTCATTGTTAGCCATCGAAAGAAGAGGATGCTCCACGCTGGATGTCTTGAAGATGGATTTTATTTATTAACCCCTACTCTGCCGCCTCCAATGTAGCCACCACCTACCTACACTTATTAACCCCTAATCTGCTGCCCTCAACGTCGCCGCCATTATATTAAAGTTATTAACCCCTAAACCTAAGTCTAACCCTAACCCTACCCCCCCTAACTTAAATATAATTTAAATAAATCTAAATAAAATTACTACAATTAACTAACTTATTCCTATTTAAAACTAAATACTTACCTATAAAATAAACCCTAAGATAGCTACAATATAACTAATAGTTACATTGTAGCTAACACGATTTATTTTTATTTTACAGGCAACTTTGTATTTATTTTTACTAGGTAGAATAGTTATTAAATAGTTAACACTACACTACTATTAAATTAATTCCCTAAATGAACTACAATTAAATACAATTAAATAAAATTATCTAAAGTACGGCAAAAAACACACTAAATTACAGAAAATAATAAAATAATTACAAGTTTTTTAAACTAATTATACCTAATCTAATCCCTCTAATAAAATAAAAAAGCCCCCCAAAATAATAAAATGCCCTACCCTACACTAAATTACAAATAGCCCTTAAAAGGTCCTTTTGCGGGGCATTGCCCCAAAGTAATAAGCTCTTTTACCTGTAAAAAAAGATACAATACCCCCCCAACATTAAAACCCACCACCCACACACCCAACCCTACTCTAAAACCCTCCCAATCCCCCCTTAATAAAACCTAACACTAACCCCTTGAAGATCACCCTACCTTGAGAAGTCTTCACCCAACCGGGCCGAAGTCCTCAACGAAGACAGGCGAAGTGGTCCTCCAGACGGGCAGAAGTCTTCATCCAAGCTGGGAAGAAGAGGTCCTCCAGACGGGCAGAAGTCTTCATCCAGACGGCATCTTCTATCTTCATCCATCCGGCACGGAGCGGGTACATCTTCAAGACATCCGATGCGGAGCATCCTTCTTAGCCGACGACTACCCGACGAATGAAGTTTCCTTTAAGTGACGTCATCCAAGATGGCGTCCCTTCAATTCCGATTGGCTGATAGTATTCTATCAGCCAATCGGAATTAAGGTAGGAAAAATCCTACTGGCTGATGCAATCAGCCAATAGAATTGAACTTCAATTCTATTGGCTGATTGGAACAGCCAATAGAATGTGAGCTCAATCCTATTGGCTGTTCCAATCAGCCAATAGGATTGAAGTTCAATCCTATTGGCTGATTGCATCAGCCAATAGGATTTTTCCTACCTTTATTCCGATTGACTGATAGAATTCTATCAGCCAATCGGAATTGAAGGGACGCCATCTTGGATGACGTCACTTAAAGGAACCTTCATTCGTCGGCTAGTCGTCGGCCAGGAAGGATGCTCCGCGTCGGATGTCTTGAAGATGGACCTGCTCCGCGCCAGATGGATGAAGATAGAAGATGCCGTCTGGATGAAGACTTGTGCCCGTCTGGAGGACCTCTTCTTCCCGGCTTGGATAAAGACTTCTGCCCGTCTGGAGGACAACTTCGCCCGGCTTCGTTGAGGACTTCTGCCCAGTTGGGTGAAGACTTCTCAAGGTAGGGTGATCTTCAAGGGGTTAGTGTTAGGTTTTATTAAGGGGGGATTGGGTGGGTTTTAGAGTAGGGTTGGGTGTGTGGGTGGTGGGTTTTAATGTTGGAGGGGGGAATTGTACTTTGTTTTACAGGTAAAAGAGCTGATTACTTTGGGGCAATGCCTTGCAAAAGACCCTTTTAAGGGCTATTTGTAATTTAGTATAGGGTAGGGCTTATTATTATTTTGGGGGGCTTTATTATTTTATTAGGGGAATTAGATTAGGTGTAATTAGTTTAAAAAAACTTTTATTTTATTATTTTCTGTAATTTAGTGTTTTATTCATACTTTAGATAATTTTATTTAATTGTATTTAATTGTAGTTAATTTGGGGAATTAATTTAATTGTAGTTTAGTGTTAGGTGTTATTGTAACTTAGGTTAGGTTTTATTTTACAGGTAAATTTGACTTTATTTTAACTAGGTAGCTATTAAATAGTTAATAACTATTTAATAACTATTCTACCTAGTAAAAATAAATACAAAGTTGCCTGTAAAATAAAAATAAATCCTAACTATTAGCTATATTGTAGCTATCTTAGGGTTTATTTTATAGGTAAGTATTTAGTTTTAAATAGGAATAATTTAGTTAATTGTAGTAATTTTATTTAGATTTATTTAAATTATATTTAAGTTAGGGGGTGTTAGGGTTAGGGTTAGACTTAGATTTAGGGGTTAATAACTTTAGTATAGTGGCGGCAACATTCGGGGGCGGCAGATTAGTGGTTAATAAATGTAGGTAGGTGGTGGCAATGTTAGGGAAGGCAGATTAGGGGTTAATATATGTATTATAGTGGCGGCGATGTCCTGTTCGGCAGATTAGGGGTTAACATATTTATTATAGTGTTTGCGATGTGGGGGGGCCTCGGTTTAGGGGTTAATAGGTAGTTTATGGGTGTTAGTGTACTTTTTAGCACTTTAGTTAAGAGTTTTAGACTACAGCGTTAGACCATAAAACTCTTAACTACTGACTTTTAAATGTGGTACCAGTCTTGACAGGAGAGGGTGTACCACTCACTTTTTGGAAGACTCGTAATACCGGCGCTATGCAAGTCCCTTTAAAAAAATAGGATATGTAATTGACGTAAGTGGATTTGCGGTATTTTCGAGTCTGGCCAAAAAAGTGAGCGGTACACCTGTACCTGCAAGACTCGTAATGCCAGCGGGCGAAAAAAAGCAGCGTTGGGACCTCTCAACGCTGCTTTTTAAGGCTAACGCACAACTTGTAATCTAGCCGTATGGGTTTCAAAATACAGACTTTTTTATTCAAAATCTTGCAACTGCCAGATGTTTCATCCATAAGAATGTGCTTCTCTCTACGACCTCTTTTGATATAGTGACCCTGTATGAAATGCAATATTCAACCTCCATTGAAGTACACTATAAAACGATTGATTTGAATTTCCTCTGATAACAGGGCTGTATATATTACCCTACTTTATTTGCAATATGGCTGTCATTAAACAAGAGGAAGTAATTGAAAGGAGAATCCACTTGGTACTTACATGAAATGATTCGTCTTTATGGAAATCTCTATAGTTAACAACACCATGTGAATACTGAGAGAGATATGTTCTCATATGAGACAAATGCATTCGCTCAATGTCACTTTTATAGTGATATCAAATCATTTGTGGTATTATTATGCTATAGCAGACTGCTCTAGCAAATGCAGGCTTAAATCAGTTTGCTATTCATCAGAGATTACATTCTAAATCCCTTCCAAGCATAATGCCCAATTTTCATTGATTTATATTTTAAACACAGAAAAAAAAATATATATATTAAAGATTTCCAGTTATGCAAGATGATATGTTAATTCCATGGCCAGATAAGGATCTACAAACATTTTTATGTAAAATAGTACAGTCTGTAAATGTATAAGATGCACAGATGATCCCATCTGTCCTTTTAATTATATACCAGACGTCTAATCTGGGTTAGATATATCTATGATTATGTTTTGTGCTTTTTTTGTGTCAAGGGATCTGTTGTTCTTCTAATGAAAATCTATAACCTTAAAGGGTTGTTATACAGTAAATACATGCTAGATATAATGATGTATTTAAAGCAAAGATTAGCCTTAGAATACCTAGAATACTTTCTATTTAATACTTTAGTTTCTATAAAGTAATGGGTGACACAATGTTTGAACTAATTTTTTACTTATCTCTGTTTGTGCTAACAAGGCTGGGCAAAAACCCTTTTAGATAATTCAATGTTCTACACAGACTTGTTTGGACGGGCTCTTTATTGTGTCCCTAATATTTGTCGCTAATTGTCCTCAGCAGGAATGATAGATAAGTGAAATCTTAAAGGGACAGTCAACTCCAAAATTGTTATTGTTTAAAAAGATAGATAATCCCTTTATTACACATTACCCAGTTTTGCACCGCCAACATTGTTATATTAATATACTTTTTACCTCTGTGATTACCTTGTATCTAAGCCTCTTCTGACATCCCCCTATCACATAGTTATTTATTTATTATCTATTGACTTGCATTTTAGCCCATTAGTGCTGTTTCATGCACAGCTCCATAGGACAGAGCACAATGTTAACAATATGGCCCACATGAACTAGCAGTCTCTTGTTGTGAAAAACTGAAAAACTGATAAAAAAAAGTCACGTGATAAGAGGCTATCTATAGTGGCTTAGAAACAGGCAGACATTTAGAGACTTGCATGTTATAAAGTATTAATATAAAAATGTTGGTTGTCCAGACTGGGGAATGGGTAGTAAAGGTGTTATCTATCTTTTTAAACAATAACAACGTTGGTATAGACTGTCCCTTTAAGTTAAAACAACACCCACCTACTTTATAGTTCAGCAGAACTTAGAAAAAAAGAAGAATTTAAATGACAGGAAAAGGAGACAAAATAAATAATGAAAGTATATTGCAAATGTTTTCACTTTTTTAACTACACATAATTAAACATTTTATATTGAAATTGCATACTGTTTAATATCCCTTTAATCATCATCTCCAATAAAACATGAGGGAATCTACAATGAGAATTGTTAGAACGTTCAACACTTCAGAAAGCATGTTTTGATGGACTTAACGAGGTTGCGTTCACTTTGCTGATAATTTGTAATACCAACGCACATTCGCCTCTTAGCCTGCGCTGGTATTACTCAGGGGAGCGCACAAAGCGATATGTAGTGATCGGCTTGTAATCTGGCCCTCAATGAGTACAGCAAAAAGTTTTTCAATGTCACATTGGTTTTGTGCATTGGCAAAACACCCTGACATTATTCCTATCATATTGGAACATAAATGTAAGTATTTGATCTTCAGTGATAGCAATTCTTACCTTATAACGTTCTGTTAACTTTTTTTTATTAGTTATAACAAAATAAATGTGATGGGGAAAAAACTGATTTATTTTAAGAGATTCCAAAAAGGCAATTTTCTTTTAGTTCCTTATAACTCTGATGCTACAGCGCAGTGTTTTGTAGGCAGGAGTAATAGAAGGGACCTTGGTTATCATGCGATAGGGAATGAAGATATTATCAAATGTTCTTGCCAATAAACATTCTTTTTTAGAACAAGAGCATTAAACAGAACAAGATAGGAGATTAGCTGAGGAAGATTTATTCATTGCCTTTATGATCCTAAAATAAGTCTTTTGATAGACGTAGCATTGCATTTTTTTCAGGTTACTATCAATTTAGTTCTGGAGCTAACTTCACTCAATGGTTTGTTTCTGCACTGACTACTAATGTCCAGTCAAGGGAGATTCATTACCCCTTTCGCTCAGATGCCCATGCCTCCTGATTCTCTCTTGTATGCCAATCATGTATGCCAGTCTTGTATGCCAGCCATGTATGCCAATCATGTATGCCAGTCATGTATGCCAGTCATGTATACCAGCCATGTATGCCAGCCATGTATGCCAATCATGTATGCCAGTCATGTATGCCAGCCATGTATGCCAGTCTTGTATGCCAGCCATGTATGCCAGTCTTGTATGCCAGCCATGTATGCCAATCATGTTTGCCAGCCATGTATGCCAGTCATGTATACCAGCCATGTATGCCAGCCATGAATGCCAATCATGTATGTCAGTCATGTATGCCAGTCATGTATGCCAGTCTTGTATGCCAGCCATGTATGCCAATCATGTATGCCAGTTATGTATGCCAGCCATGTATGCCAGTCTTGTATGCCAGCCATGTATGCCAATCATGTTTGCCAGCCATGTATGCCAGTCATGTATACCAGACATGTATGCCAGCCATGTATGCCAATCATGTATGCCAGTCATGTATGCCAGCCATGTATGCCAGTCTTTTATGCCAGCCATGTATGCCAATCATGTTTGCCAGCCATGTATGCCAGTCATGTATACCAGCCATGTATGCCAGCCATGAATGCCAATCATGTATGTCAGTCATGTATGCCAGTCATGTATGCCAGTCTTGTATGCCAGCCATGTATGCCAATCATGTTTGCCAGTCATGTATGCCAATCATGTATGCCAGTCTTGTATGCCAGCCATGTATGCCAACCATGTATGTCAGTCATGTATGCCAGCCATGTATGCCAGTCATGTATGCCAATCATGTATGCCAATCATGTATGCCAGTCATGTATGCCAGTCTTGTATGCCAATCATGTATGCCAGTCATGTATGCCAGCCATGTATGCCAAAAGCAAAAAAGAAAAGTGGAACTACTGTGGTAAATATAAAAGTCCAAAATTTATTTCAAAAAGTAAGTTAAAAACAAACAGGATAGCATCCCATAAGGTGAAAACAGGAGCGTTACTCCAGTGCTAACATGTTTCAGTCTTCAGGCCGTAATCATAGCATGAGGAGTAAATGTGGGAGTCAGATTTAAAACCCTTAAGATTCGTGATATATTAAGCATACATACACATTACTGATCATAACACATTATATACAGAATAGGTAATACAGAGTTACTATTAAGATGAATAGCATGTTTCCTGCATCCAACCGAGATGTTTCTTCCATTTATGTATCTATTAATAGCTTTCTTATCTATCTTAATAGTAACCTAGTTTACTGTAAATATAGATCACTCATGGTATCACTAATGTCAAATATATTGTTTACAAGTATTGTTCACCAATATTGGTTATGCCTGAGAGTAAAAAGCTGTCACTTCCATCTATTCTTAACATCCAGATATATATTAGCATTAAATGTACTCTGTATTACCTATTCTGTATATAATGTGTTAGGATCAGTAATACCTTTGGGATAACGGAACCATCCCCTCCAGCAGATAGCAGCATCACGGCAATTAAGGCTACGGGAGTCCAGCGGATCTACTAGCTCACTAATGAGCAAAGGTACCCTCTATATTTGCAAGGGACGCTTGCTTAAGTTACCTGAAACTCGACAATACAGATGGATTACAGTTAAGTGGGGGTTGAGAATATACACACATAAGCCCTGGGGACACAATATATAGTGCTAATATATATATATATATATATATATATACCAGCCTGCTTGAGGCAGAGTAAGCTATATTTTTCCTGCAATATATTGCGCATATTGATACTACCATCCAAATATTGTACACACCTCTTTTTTTTATCATAGTCATGTATGCCAGCCATGTATGCCAATCATGTATGCTATTCATGTATGATAATCATCTATACCAGTCTTGTATGCCAATCATGTATGCCAGTCATGTATGCCAGTCATGTATGCCAATCATGCATGCAGTTCTTGTATGCCAGTCATGCATGCCAATCATGTATGCTAGTCATGTATGACAGTCATGTATGACAATCATGCATGCCAGTCTTGTATGCCATTCATGTATGACAGTCATGTATGCCAATCATGTATGCCAGTCTTGAATGTCAGTAATGTATACCAATCATGTATACCAGTCTTGTATGTCAGTCATGCATGCCAGTCTTGAATGCCAGTCATGTATGCCAGCCATGTAAGCCAATCATGTTTGCCAGTCATGTATGACATTCATATATGCCAATAATGTATGCCAGTCTTGTATGCCAGTGTTGTATGCCAGGTATGTATGCCAATCATGTATGCCAGTCTTGTATTCCAGTCTTGTATTCAAGCCATGAATGCCAGTCATGTATGTCAGTCTTGTATGCCAGTCTTGTGTGCCAGTCATGAATGTCAGTCATGTATGCCAGTCTTGTATTCCAGTCATGTATTCCAGTCATGAATGTCAGTCATGTATGACCAATCATGTATACCAGTCATGTATACCAGTCATGTATGCCAGTCTTATATACCAATCATGTATGCCAGCCATGTATGCCAATCATGTATGACATTCATGTATTCCAATCATGTATGCCAGTGTTGTATGCCAGTCATGTATGCCAATCATGTATGCCAGTCATGTATACCAGTCATGAATGCCAGTCATGTATGCCAGTCTTGTATTCCAGTCATGTATGCCAGTCTTGTATGCCAGTCATTTATGCCATTCATGTATGCCAATCATGTATGCCAATCATGTATGCCAGTCATGTATGCCAATCCTGTATGCTAGTCATGTATGCTAGTCATGTATACCAGTCATGTATGCCAGTCTTGTATGCCAGTCTTGGCAGGTGCTGTTTCCAGATTGTATGCACAATGTTGATGCCCAATCACTTTTTAAAGCATTATATTTTTTGTATCTGTGGTTAGCTGATAGTTCTGCTATTGTAGCTTGACATTTCTGTTTGTATTTAGGTCTGGTTTTAACATTATCTCTTTATTTCCTTGGTTGCCCGCAACTCACCTTACTTATAAATGACTTAAAAGGGACAGCCTTCTTGAAAATGTTTATTGTTGAAAAAGATAGATAATACCTGTTTTACCCATTGCCTGGTTTTGCATAATCAACACTGTTATAGCAGTACACTTTTTACCTCTGTGATTACCTTGTATCTAAGCCTCTGCAGACTGCCCCTTATCTCAGTGCTTTTGACAGATTTGCATTTTAGGCAATCAGTGTTGACTTATAAATAACTCCACAGGAAGTGAGCACAATGTTTTCTATGCAGCACACATGAATTAGGACAGTCTTACTGTGAAAAACGGGATAACAGACTGCCTTCAAGGGCTTAGAAATTAGCCTATGAGCAAACCTTGGTTTAGCTTTCAAAAAGAATACCAAAAGAACAAAGCAAATTTGATGATAAAAGTAAATTGGAAAGTTCTTTAAAAATGCATGCCCTTATAAACAACTTTCCAATTTACTTTTATCATCCCCCCTGGTTTTTTTTTTTTGTTTTTTTTCTCTCTCTTCTTTTTCCTTCTCTCTCCTCCCGCCCTCCCTCTCCCCTCCTCCTCTCCCCATATTGTAGTTATACATATCTCCCTTTCCTTGATAATTTAATTGAGGAATATGAAACTGACTCTGAAGCAAACTGTTTACTAATTGAATGAATATAGTTGTTTTTCTTTTTTTTTTTTCCTTTTCTTTTCTCAATTAAATGCATAAAATAAATAGAAAATACCTTCATTGAGTATAATATGTATTCATTTATTAACAAAAGATATGTACTATCATTATTATTTAGTTAAGATAAATGCATCAATTTCTTTTGTAATAGGTTATCACACTAAGCCCTGCGTGGCGGATCTTGTGTTTTGTACTCATGTTGGTTTATAAATAAATATTTAAAAAAAAAAAAAAAAAAAAGTGCATGCCCTTTCTGAATCATGAAAGTTGACTAGACTTTCCCTTTAACCTCAGAGATGGCAGACTTAAAATATCCCAGACTGGGTCCTGCATAATAATTGAAAAGCCCTGCTCTCACACAGTTGACTATTTGCAGTGGGTGGGGCTGTACACAAGATTGCTTATGCACTATTAAATTCTTGCAGCAGATTCTGCCCTTCAATGCAGTTGAACAGGTTTTCTCCTTGGAAATGAGCTTATCCACAGTATGATAAATGTGGTTATTCGTTTTAATTTTCTGTGTTGTTTACACCCATGCCAAATGTTTAGGATGACCAATAATAATTGGAGAAGATGAATTTAGTAAATGTACCTGGCTTTCCATTTGAGAGTCAAAACTCTCTAATATTGGGATAAAGAAATATATAGATTTATTACAGTGTGCATGAGCAATATTCTGTTTTGGTATTTTTAGTTTCAACTCAGCACCCACCAGAATAGGTTGCAACGCTACATACTACATGATTAAACATCAATAATATGATTCTGGGAAATATTGCCTTTAATTCCTACAGTAATTTTTGTAAACTGTTTATTTTGTTAACAACAACATATTCCCCCAGGCATAAGAAATAACAATATATTTTGCTTAATATCTCTGAGACTTTTTTTGGTTATCACCAATGCCCTAAGTCACCCGGAATTAGTAATGTATTTTCAATACATAAATCCATTTGATTCTGTTTTTACAGGTTAATGTAGTTTTATTTCACAGTTCAAATGTATTTAATTGCCAGGTATGTGCGTCCCTTTTTTTTATTTCAGACTATTGAAACATTTTATTGATAATGTTATCTAGTTGGCAGCCTCTATATATTCTTGTTCTATTACCACTTCAAAAGATCTTTACCTGAATTGAAATCAACTGCTTTTATTTCATCAGCGTGAAATGCTTGTTGTCACGTATCCCACATATAAATTATTACAAGTAGTGATGTCGCGAACATAAAAATTTCCCGAAAAGTTCACGAACGGGCGAACCGGGAGAACCGCCATAGACTTCAATGGGCAGGCGAATTTTAAAACCCACAGGGACTCTTTTTGGCCACAATAGTGATGGAAAAGTTGTTTCAAGGGGACTAACACCTGGACTGTGGCATGCCGGAGGGGGATCCATGGCAAAACTCCCATGGAAAATTACATAGTTGATGCAGAGTCTGGTTTTAAGCCATAAAGGGCATAAATCACCTAACATTCCTAAATTGTTTGGAATAACGTGCTTTAAAACATCAGGTATGATGTTGTATCGATCAGGTAGTGTAAGGGTTACGCCCGCTTCACAGTGACAGACCAAACTCCCGCAGCGGGTACTACATCATCATCATCACACCGTACGTCCATGTGTGTAATGCTGCCTGACTGAGACATATCCCTGTTATCTACATCCTCTGGCAATAATGGTTGCACATCACTCATTTCTTCTAACTGATGTGTAAATAACTCCTCTGACTGATCAAGTGAAGCGGCTGTGGTGCTAGTGTTGGTGGTGGCGGCAGGCGGGCGAGTGGTAACTTGAGAGGTGCCCGAAACTAAGCTGGAGGAGGATGGTGCATAAAGGTTCCGAGCGGAAGCTGTAGAAGATTGGGTGTCCTGTGTTAGCCAGTCAACTATGTCCTCAGAAATGATCGAGTTCGGGGTACGTGGCCTCTGAACACTGGGCATTATTCTAGGGCCAAAGGGAATCACAGCACCACGAACACATCGGCCCCTGTGGGGTGGCCTGCCTCTGCCTGTCATTTTTTTTTCGATTGGTGGTACTATGCGTGCAAGCTACTGTAACAACAGATATGAGTAGCACTGTGCACTGGCAGAAGTTGGCACAGTAGACGCTGTAGGCCTGACACACACGCTTGCAGACAACTAACTGCTATTCAATCTAATACAGTCAAAATTGTATTTTTTTTTTAAATGTACACTACTGTTACACCAGATATGAGTTACACTGGGGTGACACTGTGCCCTGGCAGACACTGAAACGCACACGTGTGAAGGAAACTGACAGCTATTATTTAACACAGTCAAAAAAGTGTTGTTTTTTTTTAAATCTACACTACTGTTACACCAGATATGAGTTGCACTGGGGTGACACTGTGCCCTGGCAGGAAGGAACTGAAACGCACACGTGTGAAGGAAACTGACTGCTATTATTTAACACAGTCGAAAAAGTTTTTTTTTTTTTTAAATCTACACTACTGTTACACCAGATATGAGTTGCACTGGGGTGACACTGTGCCCTGGCAGGCAGGCCCTGAAACGCACACGTGTGAAGGAAACTGACAGCTATTATTTAACACAGTCAAAAAAGTGTTGTTTTTTTTTAAATCTACACTACTGTTACACCAGATATGAGTTGCACTGGGGTGACACTGTGCCCTGGCAGGAAGGAACTGAAACGCACACGTGTGAAGGAAACTGACTGCTATTATTTAACACAGTCGAAAAAGTTTTTTTTTTTTTTAAATCTACACTACTGTTACACCAGATATGAGTTGCACTGGGGTGACACTGTGCCCTGGCAGGCAGGCCCTGAAACGCACACGTGTGAAGGAAACTGACTGCTATTATTTAACACAGTCAAAAAAGTGTTTATTTTTTTTTTTAAATCTACACTACTGTTACACAAGATATGAGTTGCACTGGGGTGACACTGTGCCCTGGCAGGCAGGCACTGAAACACACACGTGTGAAGGAAACTGACTGCTATTATTTAACACAGTCAAAAAAGTGTTTTTTTTTTTTTTTTTAAATCTACACTACTGTTACACCAGATATGAGTTGCACTGGGGTGACACTGTGCCCTGGCAGGCAGGCCCTGAAACGCACACGTGTGAAGGAAACTGACTGCTATTATTTAACACAGTCAAAAAAGTGTTTTTTTTTTTTTTTAAATCTACACTACTGTTACACCAGATATGAGTTGCACTGGGGTGACACTGTGCCCTGGCAGGCAGGCCCTGAAACGCACATGTGTGAAGGAAACTGACTGCTATTATTTAACACAGTCCAAAAAGTGTTGTTTTTTTAAATCTACACTACTGTTACACCAGATATGAGTTGCACTGGGGTGACACTGTGCCCTGGCAGGCAGGCACTTAAACGCACACGTGTGATGGAAACTGCTATTATTTAACACAGTCAAAAAAGTGTTGTTTTTTTTTAAATCTACACTACTGTTACACCAGATATGAGTTGCACTGGGGTGACACTGTGCCCTGGCAGGCAGGCACTGAAACGCATACGTGTGAAGGAAACTGACTGCTATTATTTAACACAGTCAAAAAAGTGTTGTTTTTTTTTAAATCTACACTACTGTTACACCAGATATGAGTGGTGGCACTGGGCAAGTGGGCACAGTATACGCTGTAAGCCTGACACACACGCTGGCAGGCAGGCAACTGCAATTAGATTACACAGGAAAAAAAAAAAAAGCAGACTGATGTTCTAGTCCTAAAAAGGGCTTTTTGAGGTGCTGTCCTTACAGCAGAGATCCTTCAGGACTGTAGTGGACACTGAATACACTAGCCTAGCTATTGATTTCCCTATTAAATCAGCAGCAGCTACACTGTCCCTCCTCTCACTAAGAATGCAGCTTCCAAATGAATCTAAAATGTATGCTGTCCAGGAGGTAGGAGGGTCTGGGAGGGAGTGTCTGCCGCTGATTGGCTGTAATGTGTCTGCTGACAGTGAGGTAAAAGGTCAAAGTTTACTCAATGATGAAGAATAGGGGGCGGATCGAACATCGCATATGCTCGCCCGCCGCAGCGAATGCGAACATGTTATGTTCGCCAGGAACTATTCGCCGGCGAACTATTTGAGACATCACTAATTACCATCACTAATTACAAGTCCATGATTAATAACAATCATACACACACTAGTATAATTGGTGCTACAATATTTACATATTTATATTTAGCTCAGGTACATTCTTTCCCTTACACAATAGACTGCTATGAGAGCCTACACTAAACTGCTAGACGGATAATGCTACAGCGTTAAACCAATGGAGCACAAACATTCCGCTCAAGTAGTGGAGTTTTTGGTTAAGTTACACAATAGACCTTACATCTTTTTTAAATGCTCAATAGCTAACCATAATAGTTAATACATTATTTTCAAAAGCACTAAGATATTTTTATCAGTTTTGAATACAAAAATTAACCAACAACAACAATTAACCAACAACTTGTAATAAATGCAATGAGCATGCTACTACTGTTTAACATTAAATGGATATAAAACAGTCTGTGGGATAGTTAATAATAGTAATAAAAAAACACTTTTTTTTAACTTTGTTTGTGCAGGATCCATTACTTCCTATCACAGACCCACAAGAGTACTGGTGTCTATACATAACTTGATGGCATGAATCTTCTAGAGCATCTTGAGTTGTCTTTTTACACAGTTTAAAAGTTAAATAACAAATATTAAAAAACAAACAAACTCAGGAATAATATAGAGCACTGCAGCATTTGAAAAACAAACAGCTTCTACTCTGTATTGTGTAAATTAAACTGAAGCACATGATATGGTTTGTCAAGAAGATATCATTATCACTGATCTGTGAATTTGCACCACTTCTGTCACAAATACAAGAATACTTCAATTCCAAGATGGCAGCCCAGAGTATGACGATGCAGAATGTCCCTAACCAGAACTTTTAAAATAAGCAAATAAGTTTTAAGAGATCTGTAGGCATGGGGGGGGGGGGGGGGGGCAATATGATGGTCAGTAGTTAAAATATTGGTTTATTCTGTTGTTCTATTGCAAAATATGGGATAATCAGATGCCCCAATATGCAAAGAAATATATAAACAGGAACAACAAAGGGCACCATGCATTAAAAGGCGGGTGGACAGCTTCTCAACTTGCAAAGCTGTCCGCCCGCCTTCGCTGCATACGGGCAGCGGATTTGTTCCCCCACTGGCCTGTATGTATCATTACACACTCCGATGAGTGTGTAATGCCTGCCCCTTCATTCACGCAAGATCTAAAGATTTCTCTTCGCAACCTCTGAGGTGGCGAAGAGTGTAAGACGCAGCATTATAATGACCACTGCTTCTTACATTGCGGGAAGGAAGCTCGCATGTGCAAAGGGCTCTGGGGCAGCTCTCGCTGCTTCGGACATGGAGCCATTTGGTCTTAATTTCTGATTCTCACATTCAGCCATTCATGTTAAACCAACACCTCAGATTTAACAATTTACAACAAACTTCCTGGTCAATTATTTCACAGAACAAGAGGCCAAAACTGAGAATGTCCCACAGGGTGGTTGGCAAATCTGAATAAACACCCTAGTTCCAATTTTCAAAAAAAATATTGTGACATGTTGGATAAAAGGGATCCAGTTACTTAAAAAAGAGTTTAGTTGTTTTTTTATTATTATTATTATTTTTTTTTAGCTTCTTTATGATCTTGCACATAATCTGATAAGCATCTTTGTGATCTTGCACATAATCTGATATGCATCTTTGTGATCTTGCACATAATCTGATATGCATCTTTATGATCTTGCACATAATCTGCTATGCATCTTTGTGATCTTGCACATAATCTGATATACATCTTTGTGATCTTGCACATAATCTGATATGCATCTTTGTGATCTTGCACATAATCTGATATGCATCTTTGTGATCTTGCACATAATCTGATATGCATCTTTGTGATCTTGCACATAATCTGATAGGCATCTTTATGATCTTGCACATAATCTGATATGCATCTTTGTGATCTTGCACATAATCTGATATGCATCTTTGTGATCTTGCACATAATCTGATATGCATCTTTGTGATCTTGCACATAATCTGATATGCATCTTTGTGATCGTGCACATAATCTGATATGCATCTTTGTGATCGTGCACATAATCTGATAGGCATCTTTATGATCTTGCACATAATCTGATATGCATCTTTGTGATCTTGCACATAATCTGATATGCATCTTTGTGATCTTGCACATAATCTGATATGCATCTTTGTGATCTTGCACATAATCTGATATGCATCTTTGTGATCTTGCACATAATCTGATATGCATCTTTGTGATCTTGCACATAATCTGCTATGCATCTTTGTGATCTTGCACATAATCTGATATGCATCTTTGTGATCTTGCACATAATCTGATATGCATCTTTATGATCTTGCACATAATCTGATATACATCTTTGTGATCTTGCACATAATCTGATATGCATCTTTATGATCTTGCACATAATTTGATATGCATCTTTATGATCTTGCACATAATTTGATATGCATCTTTATGATCTTGCACATAATCTGATATGCATCTTTATGATCTTGCACATAATCTGATATGCATCTTTGTGATCTTGCACATAATCTGATATGCATCTTTGTGATCTTGCACATAATCTGATATGCATCTTTGTGATCTTGCACATAATCTGATATGCATCTTTGTGATCTTGCACATAATCTGATATGCATCTTTGTGATCTTGCACATAATCTGATATGCATCTTTATGATCTTGCACATAATCTGATATGCATCTTTATGATCTTGCACATAATCTGATATGCATCTTTGTGATCTTGCACATAATCTGATATGCATCTTTGTGATCTTGCACATAATCTGATATGCATCTTTATGATCTTGCACATAATCTGATATGCATCTTTATGATCTTGCACATAATATCATATGCATCTTTGTGATCTTGCACATAATCTGATATGCATCTTTGTGATCTTGCACATAATCTGATATGCATCTTTGTGATCTTGCACATAATCTGATATGCATCTTTGTGATCTTGCACATAATCTGATATGCATCTTTATGATCTTGCACATAATCTGATATGCATCTTTATGATCTTGCACATAATATCATATGCATCTTTGTGATCTTGCACATAATCTGATATGCATCTTTGTGATCTTGCACATAATCTGATATGCATCTTTGTGATCTTGCACATAATCTGATATGCATCTTTGTGATCTTGCACATAATCTGCTATGCATCTTTGTGATCTTGCACATAATCTGATATGCATCTTTGTGATCTTGCACATAATCTGATATGCATCTTTGTGATCTTGCACATAATCTGATATGCATCTTTATGATCTTGCACATAATCTGATATGCATCTTTGTGATCTTGCACATAATCTGATATGCATCTTTATGATCTTGCACATAATCTGATATGCATCTTTGTGATCTTGCACATAATCTGATATGCATCTTTATGATCTTGCACATAATCTGATATGCATCTTTGTGATCTTGCACATAATCTGATATGCATCTTTGTGATCTTGCACATAATCTGATATGCATCTTTATGATCTTGCACATAATCTTTGTGATCTTGCACATAATCTGATATGCATCTTTGTGATCTTGCACATAATCTGATATGCATCTTTATGATCTTGCACATAATCTGATATGCATCTTTGTGATCTTGCACATAATCTGATATGCATCTTTATGATCTTGCACATAATCTGATATGCATCTTTGTGATCTTGCACATAATCTGATATGCATCTTTATGATCTTGCACATAATCTGATATGCATCTTTGTGATCTTGCACATAATCTGATATGCATCTTTGTGATCTTGCACATAATCTGATATGCATCTTTGTGATCTTGCACATAATCTGATATGCATCTTTGTGATCTTGCACATAATCTGATATGCATCTTTGTGATCTTGCACATAATCTGATATGCATCTTTGTGATCTTGCACATAATCTGATATGCATCTTTGTGATCTTGCACATAATCTGATATGCATCTTTGTGATCTTGCACATAATCTGATATGCATCTTTGTGATCTTGCACATAATCTGATATGCATCTTTGTGATCTTGCACATAATCTGATATGCATCTTTATGATCTTGCACATAATCTGATATGCATCTTTATGATCTTGCACATAATCTGATATGCATCTTTGTGATCTTGCACATAATCTGATAATCATCTTTGTGATCTTGCACATAATCTGATATGCATCTTTATGATCTTGCACATAATCTGCTATGCATCTTTGTGATCTTGCACATAATCTGATATGCATCTTTGTGATCTTGCACATAATCTGATATGCATCTTTGTGATCTTGCACATAATCTGATATGCATCTTTGTGATCTTGCACATAATCTGATATGCATCTTTGTGATCTTGCACATAATCTGATATGCATCTTTGTGATCTTGCACATAATCTGCTATGCATCTTTGTGATCTTGCACATAATCTGATATGCATTTTTGTGATCTTGCACATAATCTGATATGCATCTTTGTGATCTTGCACATAATCTGATATGCATCTTTATGATCTTGCACATAATCTGCTATGCATCTTTGTGATCTTGCACATAATCTGATATGCATCTTTGTGATCTTGCACATAATCTGATATGCATCTTTATGATCTTGCACATAATCTGATATACAGCTTTGTGATCTTGCACATAATCTGATATGCATCTTTATGATCTTGCACATAATTTGATATGCATCTTTATGATCTTGCACATAATCTGATATGCATCTTTATGATCTTGCACATAATCTGATATGCATCTTTGTGATCTTGCACATAATCTGATATGCATCTTTGTGATCTTGCACATAATCTGATATGCATCTTTGTGATCTTGCACATAATCTGATATGCATCTTTGTGATCTTGCACATAATCTGATATGCATCTTTATGATCTTGCACATAATCTGATATGCATCTTTGTGATCTTGCACATAATCTGATATGCATCTTTGTGATCTTGCACATAATCTGATATGCATCTTTATGATCTTGCACATAATCTGATATGCATCTTTGTGATCTTGCACATAATCTGATATGCATCTTTGTGATCTTGCACATAATCTGATATGCATCTTTGTGATCTTGCACATAATCTGATATGCATCTTTGTGATCTTGCACATAATCTGATATGCATCTTTATGATCTTGCACATAATCTGATATGCATCTTTGTGATCTTGCACATAATCTGATATGCATCTTTATGATCTTGCACATAATCTGATATGCATCTTTGTGATCTTGCACATAATCTGATATGCATCTTTATGATCTTGCACATAATCTGATATGCATCTTTGTGATCTTGCACATAATCTGATATGCATCTTTGTGATCTTGCACATAATCTGATATGCATCTGTGTGATCTTGCACATAATCTGATATGCATCTTTGTGATCTTGCACATAATCTGATATGCATCTTTGTGATCTTGCACATAATCTGATATGCATCTTTGTGATCTTGCACATAATCTGATATGCATCTTTGTGATCTTGCACATAATCTGATATGCATCTTTGTGATCTTGCACATAATCTGATATGCATCTTTGTGATCTTGCACATAATCTGATATGCATCTTTGTGATCTTGCACATAATCTGATATGCATCTTTATGATCTTGCACATAATCTGATATGCATCTTTATGATCTTGCACATAATCTGATATGCATCTTTGTGATCTTGCACATAATCTGATAATCATCTTTGTGATCTTGCACATAATCTGATATGCATCTTTATGATCTTGCACATAATCTGATATGCATCTTTGTGATCTTGCACATAATCTGATATGCATCTTTGTGATCTTGCACATAATCTGATATGCATCTTTGTGATCTTGCACATAATCTGATATGCATCTTTGTGATCTTGCACATAATCTGATATGCATCTTTGTGATCTTGCACATAATCTGCTATGCATCTTTGTGATCTTGCACATAATCTGATATGCATTTTTGTGATCTTGCACATAATCTGATATGCATCTTTGTGATCTTGCACATAATCTGATATGCATCTTTGTGATCTTGCACATAATCTGATATGCATCTTTATGATCTTGCACATAATCTGATATGCATCTTTATGATCTTGCACATAATCTGATATGCATCTTTATGATCTGGCACATAATCTGATATGCATCTTTGTGATCTTGCACATAATCTGCTATGCATCTTTATGATCTTGCACATAATCTGATAGGCATCTTTGTGATCTTGCACATAATCTGATATGCATCTTTGTGATCTTGCACATAATCTGATATGCATCTTTGTGATCTTGCACATAATCTGATAGGCATCTTTGTGATCTTGCACATAATCTGATATGCATCTTTGTGATCTTGCACATAATCTGCTATGCATCTTTGTGATCTTGCACATAATCTGCTATGCATCTTTGTGATCTTGCACATAATCTGATATGCATCTTTGTGATCTTGCACATAATCTGCTATGCATCTTTATGATCTTGCACATAATCTGATATGCATCTTTATGATCTTGCACATAATCTGATATGCATCTTTGTGATCTTGCACATAATCTGATATGCATCTTTATGATCTTGCACATAATCTGATATGCATCTTTGTGATCTTGCACATAATCTGATATGCATCTTTATGATCTTGCACATAATCTGATATGCATCTTTGTGATCTTGCACATAATCTGATATGCATCTTTGTGATCTTGCACATAATCTGATATGCATCTTTATGATCTTGCACATAATCTGATATGCATCTTTGTGATCTTGCACATAATCTGATATGCATCTTTGTGATCTTGCACATAATCTGATATGCATCTTTGTGATCTTGCACATAATCTGATATGCATCTTTGTGATCTTGCACATAATCTGATATGCATCTTTGTGATCGTGCACATAATCTGATATGCATCTTTGTGATCGTGCACATAATCTGATATGCATCTTTGTGATCTTGCACATAATCTGATATGCATCTTTGTGATCTTGCACATAATCTGATATGCATCTTTGTGATCTTGCACATAATCTGATATGCATCTTTGTGATCGTGCACATAATCTGATATGCATCTTTATGATCTTGCACATAATCTGATATGCATCTTTGTGATCTTGCACATAATCTGATATGCATCTTTATGATCTTGCACATAATCTGATATGCATCTTTGTGATCTTGCACATAATCTGATATGCATCTTTATGATCTTGCACATAATCTGATATGCATCTTTGTGATCGTGCACATAATCTGATATGCATCTTTGTGATCTTGCACATAATCTGATATACATCTTTGTGATCTTGCACATAATCTGATATGCATCTTTGTGATCTTGCACATAATCTGCTATGCATCTTTGTGACCTTGCACATAATCTGATATGCATCTTTGTGATCTTGCACATAATCTGATATGCATCTTTGTGATCGTGCACATAATCTGATATGCATCTTTGTGATCGTGCACATAATCTGATATGCATCTTTGTGATCTTGCACATAATCTGATATGCATCTTTGTGATCTTGCACATAATCTGATATGCATCTTTGTGATCGTGCACATAATCTGATATGCATCTTTGTGATCGTGCACATAATCTGATATGCATCTTTATGATCTTGCACATAATCTGATATGCATCTTTGTGATCTTGCACATAATCTGATATGCATCTTTATGATCTTGCACATAATCTGATATGCATCTTTATGATCTTGCACATAATCTGATATGCATCTTTGTGATCGTGCACATAATCTGATATACATCTTTGTGATCTTGCACATAATCTGATATGCATCTTTGTGATCTTGCACATAATCTGATATGCATCTTTGTGATCTTGCACATAATCTGATATGCATCTTTATGATCTTGCACATAATCTGATATGCATCTTTGTGATCTTGCACATAATCTGATATGCATCTTTGTGATCTTGCACATAATCTGATATGCATCTTTGTGATCGTGCACATAATCTGATATGCATCTTTGTGATCGTGCACATAATCTGATATGCATCTTTATGATCTTGCACATAATCTGATATGCATCTTTGTGATCTTGCACATAATCTGATATGCATCTTTATGATCTTGCACATAATCTGATATGCATCTTTATGATCTTGCACATAATCTGATATGCATCTTTGTGATCGTGCACATAATCTGATATACATCTTTGTGATCTTGCACATAATCTGATATGCATCTTTGTGATCTTGCACATAATCTGATATGCATCTTTGTGATCTTGCACATAATCTGATATGCATCTTTATGATCTTGCACATAATCTGATATGCATCTTTGTGATCTTGCACATAATCTGATATGCATCTTTATGATCTTGCACATAATCTGATATGCATCTTTGTGATCGTGCACATAATCTGATATGCATCTTTGTGATCTTGCACATAATCTGATATACATCCTTTGTGATCTTGCACATAATCTGATATGCATCTTTGTGATCTTGCACATAATCTGCTATGCATCTTTGTGACCTTGCACATAATCTGATATGCATCTTTGTGATCTTGCACATAATCTGATATGCATCTTTGTGATCGTGCACATAATCTGATATGCATCTTTGTGATCGTGCACATAATCTGATATGCATCTTTGTGATCTTGCACATAATCTGATATGCATCTTTGTGATCTTGCACATAATCTGATATGCATCTTTGTGATCGTGCACATAATCTGATATGCATCTTTGTGATCGTGCACATAATCTGATATGCATCTTTATGATCTTGCACATAATCTGATATGCATCTTTGTGATCTTGCACATAATCTGATATGCATCTTTATGATCTTGCACATAATCTGATATGCATCTTTGTGATCGTGCACATAATCTGATATGCATCTTTGTGATCGTGCACATAATCTGATATGCATCTTTATGATCTTGCACATAATCTGATATGCATCTTTGTGATCTTGCACATAATCTGATATGCATCTTTATGATCTTGCACATAATCTGATATGCATCTTTATGATCTTGCACATAATCTGATATGCATCTTTGTGATCGTGCACATAATCTGATATGCATCTTTGTGATCTTGCACATAATCTGATATGCATCTTTGTGATCTTGCACATAATCTGCTATGTATCTTTGTGATCGTGCAAATAATCTGATATGCATCTTTGTGATCTTGCACATAATCTGCTATGCATCTTTGTGATCTTGCACATAATCTGATATGCATCTTTGTCATTGTGCACATAATCTGATATGCATCTTTGTGATCTTGCACATAATCTGATATGCATCTTTGTGATCGTGCACATAATCTGATATGCATCTTTGTGATCTTGCACATAATCTGATAATCATCTTTGTGATCTTGCACATAATCTGATATGCATCTTTATGATATTGCACATAATCTGATATGCATCTTTGTGATCTTGCACATAATCTGATATGCATCTTTGTGATCGTGCACATAATCTGATATGCATCTTTATGATCTTGCACATAATCTGATATGCATCTTTGTGATCTTGCACATAATCTGATATGCATCTTTATGATCTTGCACATAATCTGATATGCATCTTTATGATCTTGCACATAATCTGATATGCATCTTTGTGATCGTGCACATAATCTGATATGCATCTTTATGATCTTGCACATAATCTGATAGGCATCTTTGTGATCTTGCACATAATCTGATATGCATCTTTGTGATCGTGCACATAATCTGATATGCATCTTTGTGATCTTGCACATAATCTGCTATGCATCTTTGTGATCTTGCACATAATCTGATATGCATCTGTGTGATCTTGCACATAATCTGATAATCATCTTTGTGATCTTGCACATAATCTGATATGCATCTTTATGATCTTGCACATAATCTGATATGCATCTTTGTGATCTTGCACATAATCTGATATGCATCTTTATGATCTTGCACATAATCTGATATGCATCTTTGTGATCTTGCACATAATCTGATATGCATCTTTATGATCTTGCACATAATCTGATATGCATCTTTGTGATCTTGCACATTATCTGATATGCATCTTTATGATCTTGCACATAATCTGCTATGCATCTTTGTGATCTTGCACATTATCTGATATGCATCTTTATGATCTTGCACATAATCTGCTATGCATCTTTGTGATCTTGCACATAATCTGATATGCATCTTTGTGATCTTGCACATAATCTGATATGCATCTTTGTGATCTTGCACATAATCTGATATGCATCTTTATGATCTTGCACATAATCTGATATGCATCTTTATGATCTTGCACATAATCTGCTATGCATCTGTGTGATCTTGCACATAATCTGATATGTATCTTTATGATCTTGCACATAATCTGATATGCATCTTTGTGATCTTGCACATAATCTGATATGCATCTTTGTGATCTTGCACATAATCTGATATGCATCTTTATGATCTTGCACATAATCTGATATGCATCTTTGTGATCTTGCACATAATCTGATATGCATCTTTATGATCTTGCACATAATCTGATATGCATCTTTGTGATCGTGCACATAATCTGATATGCATCTTTATGATCTTGCACATAATCTGATATGCATCTTTATGATCTTGCACATAATCTGATATGCATCTTTGTGATCTTGCACATAATCTGATATGCATCTTTGTGATCTTGCACATAATCTGATATGCATCTTTGTGATCTTGCACATAATCTGATATGCATCTTTATGATCTTGCACATAATCTGATATGCATCTTTGTGATCTTGCACATAATCTGATATGCATCTTTGTGATCTTGCACATAATCTGATATGCATCTTTGTGATCTTGCACATAATCTGATATGCATCTTTATGATCTTGCACATAATCTGATATGCATCTTTGTGATCTTGCACATAATCTGATATGCATCTTTGTGATCTTGCACATAATCTGATATGCATCTTTGTGATCTTGCACATAATCTGCTATGCATCTTTGTGATCTTGCACATAATCTGATATGCATCTTTGTGATCTTGCACATAATCTGATATGCATCTTTGTGATCTTGCACATAATCTGATAGGCATCTTTGTGATCTTGCACATAATCTGATAGGCATCTTTGTGATCTTGCACATAATCTGATATGCATCTTTGTGATCTTGCACATAATCTGATATGCATCTTTGTGATCTTGCACATAATCTGATATGCATCTTTGTGATCTTGCACATAATCTGATATGCATCTTTGTGATCGTGCACATAATCTGATATGCATCTGTGTGATCTTGCACATAATCTGATATGCATCTTTGTGATCTTGCACATAATCTGATATGCATCTTTGTGATCTTGCACATAATCTGATATGCATCTTTGTGATCTTGCACATAATCTGATATGCATCTTTGTGATCTTGCACATAATCTGATATGCATCTTTGTGATCTTGCACATAATCTGATATGCATCTTTGTGATCTTGCACATAATCTGATATGCATCTTTATGATCTTGCACATAATCTGATATGCATCTTTGTGATCTTGCACATAATCTGCTATGCATCTTTGTGATCTTGCACATAATCTGATATGCATCTGTGTGATCTTGCACATAATCTGATATGCATCTTTGTGATCTTGCACATAATCTGATATGCATCTTTGTGATCTTGCACATAATCTGATATGCATCTTTGTGATCTTGCACATAATCTGCTATGCATCTTTATGATCTTGCACATAATCTGATATGCATCTTTATGATCTTGCACATAATCTGATATGCATCTTTATGATCTTGCACATAATCTGATATGCATCTTTATGATCTTGCACATAATCTGATATGCATCTGTGTGATCTTGCACATAATCTGATATGCATCTTTGTGATCTTGCACATAATCTGATATGCATCTTTATGATCTTGCACATAATCTGATATGCATCTTTGTGATCGTGCACATAATCTGATATGCATCTTTATGATCTTGCACATAATCTGATATGCATCTTTGTGATCTTGCACATAATCTGATATGCATCTTTGTGATCTTGCACATAATCTGATATGCATCTTTGTGATCTTGCACATAATCTGATATGCATCTTTGTGATCTTGCACATAATCTGATATGCATCTTTATGATCTTGCACATAATCTGATATGCATCTTTGTGATCTTGCACATAATCTGATATGCATCTTTATGATCTTGCACATAATCTGATATGCATCTTTGTGATCTTGCACATAATCTGATATGCATCTTTGTGATCTTGCACATAATCTGATATGCATCTTTGTGATCTTGCACATAATCTGATATGCATCTTTGTGATCTTGCACATAATCTGATATGCATCTTTGTGATCTTGCACATAATCTGATATGCATCTTTGTGATCTTGCACATAATCTGATATGCATCTTTGTGATCTTGCACATAATCTGATATGCATCTTTGTGATCTTGCACATAATCTGATATGCATCTTTGTGATCTTGCACATAATCTGATATGCATCTTTGAACGTATGAGTCCTTGCCAAATGTCTCTGTAATGTCCCCGTATTTGTTGAACAATTCAAAGGGAGTAACGCAGACTTCAGGTTGTATGTAGTATATTGTTCGATTGCTTATCATTCTTTGCTTGCAGCAACAACATTAACATGCGGATGACATTTCTTCTTGATTTTATTCCAAGAGCAGCGCAGCGGGACAAATGCTTTCCAAGGATTGTGGTAAGAAGTGTATCTTGACTTAGGTCGGCGCTGTGAAAATGCATCACAGGTGTATATATCTAAAGAAAGGAACACAGAGAAATAATGGCTATAGAAAAATAATGATACCATGCTGGTCAGTTGAATAGAAGAGGGCACATATATTTTTCTTGCAATTTAAATGTGATATAAAAGTACTTTCAAAGATATTTCTTGCAGTCCTATAAAACAGCTCTTCGAAGAGGATGAGACTGTTTTACAAACTAAGCTTGTGAGTCGCTAATTAAATGTAGTTCAACATCATTAGAAAAACTGTTGCAAGCCTTTGGATTTCCACAGGTACATTTTAAAGAAATAAATATATCCTTGCTTTTTTTTCTTAAGAAAAAAAGATGTTTCTTTGTCAAAGAAATCTAAAGTTCAAAATGACCCTTTCATGATTCAGTTAGAACATGCAAATTTAAGAAACCAATCGGCCGCTAGCGGGGTTGTCAATCATCCCAATCGTATCGGGATGGTTTCAGTCCGCCACCTAAAAGGTGGCAGAGAAGTTAAGGAGCAGCTGTCTTACGACCACTGCTTTGTAACTTCCGTTTCAGGTGAACTTGAAACAATGACCGTAGAAAGCGGCATTTGTTGCTTAATAAATCTACCCTATGGGTTGTGCCCCGTGATTGCAAAACAATGTAAATTTGCTAATATATAATATACCTTTACGTTTTCAATCAGCTGACTGGAAACAAAAATATACAAGATTCCAGAACACTAAGGTCTCTTCTTCCAATGAAAATTCACCCTGGAGAAAGGGATAAAGCTCTTTGTATATTTGTATTTCATCACTATAACCTTATATAAGTATTTTATTGCACTTCTTTTTCATTATTTTATGAGAAAAGTATTTTACTTCTATCTTTAAAAAAAGGAATTAGAGCTATTTCTCTTTATAACCCTGAAACAGTTTGATAAACTCTTTCTTACTAACATATCACGTTTAAACCAGATAAGCAGCGATCCAGAGGTGATTGAAGAGAGAGCTTAATACGTTTTTATTTCCATTCCTGTTGTGAGATTCGATAAGCGAGACTGGGGTACCTGTCGTCCATACAGAGAGTAAAGTAACAAATTTTCATTAGCTAAGATGCTAAATTAAATACAGTGTCTCGTGGGATCTTTATGGCTGAATTATCTCTTTTCACTTTTTTTATAGCTGCAGGTATCAACAGACAGGTGTAGCCCATGTAATTATACCATTTTACACCACATAAAGGATTTGTTGTGTCCTATATCATTTGCTTTAAAAAGCAGTGGTGTTTGTGCTGGCTGCTGTATAACAGATAACCTCAAACCCAAGGGAATTAGCATACCCAAGGTTTATTTACTGAAGGCCAGCTTACAAGCAGGGTGTTATTTAATGCTCCACTCGAACGTCAACTGCTCTAGAAGTAAGCTTTTTGCGTGTGTTGGGTTGCGCTCATATTACAAGTTGAAAGTAAACTGGTTTCATTTGTGCGCTAACCCGATGCCTGCAAACAGCCGCAATAAACCCCTTTTCGCTGATGCGCAACAGTTAGCATGCCACTCATAATCTAGCCCTGAACAATTAATTACAAAGCAAATATAGTTATTGCAACAATGGTAAATCTTAACAAGCAATATAACAATATCAGAAATACATGCAGCAATAGGTGATAAAAACATGTAATCTTAGCTATGATTATTAGATAACACATACATGGGACAGATAGAAGCCTCACATATGATGGGATGATTCTAGCTTTCAATTCTATGGGTTCCATTTATTAGGAGGACATTAACCCTAAATACATCTTATAAGCATAGTATTGAGGTTATTCCCACCCCTCTAGTCATGGGTGCCGCCATGTTGAAATCTGGCTGTCGCTGACATGTATGCACGTGTGTAGCTGTCTTTCACTGTGTTCCAATGCTGATTTGTTTGCACAACTCTCCTTCAGATACCTGTAGTGAAGCCTACGTTTCAAATGGTGGCACCCATATGGGGATGTGCATGACATTGATTTAGTGTTTAATGTCCCTTGATGCAGCAGAGGCTGCTTTGGACCCATTGTGGTGAAGGCTCACTAATAGGAGCCTGCTTACTCTCGGTTAAGGAACAATGATGTGATGGCTGCTGCTTCTTAACCTCAGTGACACTTCAGAGGTCACAGAGATGAACCCCCCTGCACTTGTTTGGTTGGATAATCACAGGACATGTGCTTGTGCAATGATCAATGCAGGCAGCAGACAGACAGCGTCTGCAACCTACTTGTCTAAACGGGATATAAAATCCAAATGTTTTTCTTTCACAATTCAAATTTTTCCTTTCTCTTGGTATTATTTGTTGAATAGCATACCTAGGTAGGTAGCGTGCATGTGTCAGGAGCACTATGACTATGACAGGAGTTTTGAGAGAATGCTTTAACAAGGGTTACACAATGAGCTAGACTCAGATTCCTATCTTCTATTAAATAAAAGAACAAATCACAAGTAGAAAGTAAGATTTGTACCATCCCGTATTGCAGACGCACAATGTAACTTCAGCTCAGTTATTTTCAAAGCTGTGGCCTCTGTCCTGCAATCGTTCACAATTTGCCGCACCGGACAAGTTCCACAAAGAATGTACCGGGATCACAAAATGCCTAAAGTATTACAAAAAAAAGAAAGAAAAATGTAAGAAAATTAAAAACTAAACAGTTGTGTCAGAAGTGGAATATTACAGTGAGACGCTCGGGTGCTTTAGTTTTCAGTGTCAGATAATGGGGCATATTTATCAAGCTCCGCCGGAAACAGACGTTATGAAGCAGCGGTCTAAAGATCGCTGCTTCATAACTTGTCCGCCTACTCTGAGGCCGCGGACAGAAATCAACCCAATAAAATACGATCGGTTTATTGACACCCCCTGCTAGTGGCCGCGAATCTGCAGGGGGCGGTATTGCACCAGCAGTTCACAAGAACTGCTGGTGCAATGATAAATGCTGACAGCGTATGCTGTCGGCATTTATCGATGTGCGGCAGACATGATCCGCTACTTCGTATCATGTCCGCTCGCACATTGATAAATATGCCCCTAAGACTGAAGTGCTATGAGACACTGAAAATGATAGCGTCAGCGTGAGAGGGCGCTGCTATAGAGAGACATAGCGCAGCCAGTACTTATTTTTGTAAGGAAAAAAATATATTTTTGACGTGCGAATGTCCCTCTTTTCATGTAAACATTTTAAATACAATTTTTACTTTCAAAATCAATTTAACAAAATGCATCAGATCTTTTTGGTGGGTTAATGTCTCTTTAAATAATGATAATAATTTGTATTACTATTTGTATTATTATTATTTTTTAAATCAAATGTTCCTGTTTTTTAGTACTTCTTTTGGAAGTGGAATGAACTTTGATCTTTGTACGACAGAAGCATTGAATGAATTGTTTCAGAATCTGTCTGTTTTGGCCTTGGGCTGTTTTTAATATCAGCTTTACTTCTTCATGAATTTAATCTGAAAGCAAATTACCTGCACGCCGGAGATTTCCAAAACTCAGATAAGGTGCATTGGAGCTCGAATCTGCAATAATTACCATTGATCTGAGAGACAGCGTTGAATTGTGCTGTGATACCGATCAGACTTTTTTAATCCTCTGCATAAGATCACTAATTGTTTTCTGAATATCCTCTTAACTTAAAGGTGCGTTACGTCCTTAACATGGTCACATTAGCAATTTGTAAGGTGACTGATTTGTGTAATATAAGATTCAGGATGATATACTTATCTTGTAGATACAATATCACTCGTCCTACAAGGGATTGATATAGCTTTGCTGTCTCTACAGTTGTTTAAATGGGCGCTAACAATGGTTTCATCACCAAGAATACATTTATTTATTTGTGCATGAAAAATGTAATGTAAATATCTGTTTAAACTTTCATGATTTATATATAGAGCATGTAGTTTAAAGACACTTATAAATTCCCTTCTATTGTCAATTTTTTTTCTTGAGATCCTTTGTTGAAAAGCTTATCAACATATGCTCAGCAGCAATGCACTACTGGGAGCTAGCTTGAGATTGATGGGTACACACATCTGTACTTTGCCATTGACTTGCCTGATGTATTCAGCTAGCTCCCAGCAGTACATTGCGTATTTAAAGCTGAATTTAACTATGTGTTTAACACCTTTGAAGGGGTTAAAGGCATTGCTAGAACACAAACACACATATATATATATATATATTTATATATATATATATATATATATATATATATATATATATATATATATATATATATATATATATATATATATTTATAGTAGGTAAGAGGCGGCACTCACTGGTCTTTCCAAAGTTTACTTTAATTTAACAAAATGACGTTTCGGGGACACACTCTCCTTCCTCAGACCGTTGGCACCCTGGCAGTTGCTATTGTGGTGAGAGTGCTCTTTTTTGGAACTATATATATATATATTTATATATATATATATATATACTGTATATATATATATATATATATATATATATGCCTTTATACCTTTCGCAGTCATAAACCATATTCCTTTAAACACTCTTTTGTACATTTATACTTATATACTTATATTTTACATTGAATATGTATGTGTATGTATATATATATATATATATATATATATATATATATATGTGTGTGTGTGTGTGTGTGTGTGTGAAATATTTTTTTAATATGTTTTACTTGAGTTTTGTTATACTTTTATTCTAGCTCTAACACTTTACTTTAGATCTCAAGTTGTGCTATATTTTTTAGCGCAAGTCACAACTTGTAATTTGAGAACTCTTTAGTTTCACTATCTATTGAAAGTGTAGGGTGCACTCAAGGACTATAGGCCTCGCTAAATATTCTCTAGTAATTCTAGCGTAGATTTATTAAATATCTCGATAAATGCCGGAAGCATTTTATCATTACACAAGCATTTCTAGCGAAATGCTTGTGCAATACAGCCCCCTCCACATTTGCAGCCAATCGGCCACTAGCAGGGGGTGTCAATCATCCCGATCGTATCTGATCGGGATGATTGCTGTCCGACACCTCAGAGGTGGCTGATGAGTTAAGAAACAACGGTTTTACGACCGCTGCTTCTTAACCTGAAACTTCGGGAGTAGATTGCAGCATCCGCTGCTTGATAAATCTATCCCTTTGAGTTAAATGTACTTGTGATACCAGATTACAGCTAATCTTTCAACAATGCAGCACTTTTAATCTGGGCCTAAGTACAGTATTAATAGTAAACTCTGAAATTGTATTTAAAATGTGCAGAAAAATGCAAATTTACATTACAAAGTTAAAATGGAGAAAAAAAACAAACATATTTAATGAACACAAAATCGTAATTAAAGGGACAGTTTACTCAAAAATTTTCTCCCCTTTAATTTGTTCCCAATGATCCACTTTACCTGCTGGAGTGTATTAAATTGTTTACAAGTAGCTCCTTTACCCTTGTATTGGCATTTGAAATTGTTAATTTAGCATGTGGTATCCCCACCTATTCTGAAAGTTTGTGGCCGCGCGTACCAGCTATAGATAAGCTTTGTAAACACAGCCAGCAGAAGAAATTACACTCCCAGTGTGATAAAGCAGAGATAAGGTAATAAAATGTTGATTTTCCATTGTTGTCTCAAAGTATTGGTGATTGTTTTAAGGACAGATATAAGATAAAGAAGCAGGTATATGTGCACAATGTGATACAGTAATGAGATCTGATTATACCTACAAGCTCAACCTATTTTATTAGGCTGTGGCTTCAAAACACAAAATCAGAGCTTTAATATACAGAAATAAACCTTAAAAAGCTAATTTTCATAATTTTTTTACTCTGCAGTTGGTAAAAAAGCAATTGTAAACACATTAAGGGAAAAACTATTTTACAGTATACTGTCCCTTTAATGTACACTGTAATTTGAAAATACAAAGTTAAAATTGTAACTTAGGGCCCCGTATAGTAAGTGACATGCAGACAAGCTTCTGAGAAGTTGTCTGCATGCCTTCGCTGCATATGGCAGCAGATCTGATGAGAGTATAATGCCTGCCCCTTCTCTTGCGCGCGACCAATTGCTCGAGAGAAGGGTCTGTCAATCACCCCGAGTAAGCGAGTTCCGGATGATTTCTCTCTGCCACCTCAGAGGTGGAAAATAGTGTAAGAAGCAGCAGTCTAATGACCGCAGCTTCTTACATTGCGGGAAGCAAGCTTGCATGTGCGCAAACCGCCCCGCACGTCTCTGGTGAAGCTTACGCTGCTTCGCACATGGAGTCCTAAGAATACAAGATTCAAAGACTCTATTTTAAAATGCTTCTCATTGCCTTGGCAGGTGAGCTGATTAGGGTCATTTCTTGTGCACTTGAAGTTCTCTCACAGGTCTTATTGTTACACCTACAGGTGTCATCCTTCAAATGAAATTTTTTTTTTCTTTTTGAAAATATGCAATGTGTGGATTGTACTCATAGAAAAAGACCTTTACAAAAGACACCTTTACAAAATTAGAAATAAATGCAAAGTAAAGTATGCTGAAAATAGCTTAATTTTATTTTGACGTGCAAATGTTTCTATCAGTGTCAGGTGTTCTCTATCACATTCACTCTCCACTGCAAGATTCTCCACTTCAGAGAGCTTTGTTACTTTTTATTGGACGTAATTCACCACTCGCCGGGACTTTCATATTCATCCACAATCTTTAGAGAATCAAGTAATATCTGCCTATTTAAGGGTTGGCATGATATTTTATTCCAGACTGGCGAATTTTAGATAATCAGCCCTGAAGTGAGATACCACTGTTATAAGATTAAAAAAAAAAAACAAGTTGAACAAACAAATACAATCATTTCATACTTCTCATGATTTATAACATTTTGCTTTGAATAGCATGCTGGGAATAAAAAAAAAAATCTTCTATTATTTAAGAAAAACAAAACAAAAATGCAACTGTTTATTGTATACAATTTTGCTTTGTGGTCTGTGAAACAGTATCCTTAGGTAGAAATTATAGGTGACATTTCACTGTGTATTTTTCATACCTGTTCTCTAAAAAATAGGCATTTCTGCTTTGTTTGAAAATAATTCTGTGCAAACCATGGTGTCTGTCAATAAAATAAATAATTGCTATATTTTTTTGCTTATCTTTTCAATAATGATCAGTCACCCGCTGTTAGCAACGATATGACTAGCAGGATTACAGTAAATGCGCGTCATCCAAAAATATTACCAGATTTGAATTATTATATAGATTGTACTACGATTTCAATTAATATTGCGGTCATTAGTACAAGAGCTCAATATACAAAATAAAATAAATATTAATTATCAACAAAAAATGATTTCCTTCACTAAATTTAATTGTTTGAAAGTAAATAGATCTTATATTACATACAAATAAATTTCCCATTAGTGGAAATAATATATCAGTTCCTTCAAATAAATAAAAGTGTAAGTGAATATTGAATGTTTCATAAGATACCTTTTGATTTGAAAAATATGTGACACAAATGGAAATATATTTAAAAAAAACATAAAACTGTATTTTGAAACCCTTAGGGGCATATTTATAAAGCCCCGTATGGATCTTGAGGCTATACAATATCCTGGACTATACAATATTAATGAATAGAGCTTTAATTAAGCTAGCTAGACCATGTATACAAATAGACCTTTAAAATGTGGTCTGTGGCCATTTCAGAGTGTGTTGCACATTTGCATCATCATAGAATTATTCAAAACCATTTTGGAATACATGCAAATATGTCAAAAAGGCCATATCAGGACTTTATCAAGTGTCTTTAGGTGTTTAATTCGATAACTGTAAAATAGATTTGAAAAGCTGTTGAAAAGAATACAGAAAAAAATTTTGATCTGCGAAAAAAAAAAAAAATCCTTATAAAAAAACAGGCCTATTTTCAGCAAGCTCAAAACAGTTTATCCGTTCCCCAAAAACATACAAAACCTAGCAACGGTGATTGACTGAAAAGAAAAAGTGCCGAAAACCTACCAAAAACAAATTAGCCAATAGATTTGTCAATAGTGAATTGAAGAAGGTGCATGGGAGTCTAAACTGAGCTTTTATGAATCAGATAGAGAGCATACAATAAAAAAAACTAAAACTTCCATTTTATTTGTATAATCAAAATGACCTTTGCTGAAGCATGGCCTCTTCCCGTGAGAGCATACGTAGGTATGCTCAGAAGTAAGCATATGTCTTTAACACTATAAGGGAGCAGTGTTTCCAAAAATGATTGTAAAATGTGCTCCCAAGCATACCCCAGTATGCACCCATACAAACAAGCTAAGTTTTAACAAGGAATAGCAAGAGAGAAATCTTAGCAGCTAACTTGAACTTTTTTGAAATTTGTACATTCTTGAATCATGAAAGTTTAATGATTAAATCTACGTGCTTATCAGAAAGAAGTGCAAAAGAATATAAGGTATAATCAGATTAAATACATTTCACCTAAATGAATTATCCTTTGATGTCTCAAGAAAATGAAGAAAATGTTATTGATGTAAATTTGGAAAGTTGTTTAAAATTGTATGTTCTATGTCAATCATAAACATTTTTGGGGTTTTTATATCCCTTTAAGGCAATAGAATGCTTAATAGTCATAACATTTTAAAGATATTTACATTCATTTAGGTCCAAGAATGACCACATTGAGTGGGTTAGAAAAATGCTTGTGGAATACTTCTCTGAACAATATAATGTGCAAGGTTGAGATCTCACATATACACTTATTTATCCTATCAATATAATGAGTTTGCACGGTGGGAGCCACTCATATTCAAAAGTTTGACATATTATGAAAATACCATAAATCTCTGATTGAAATTCTATTTTCTTTTCCAGGAAAAAACCAAATGACTTCACCTTGACATTAACACATTGAGTAAAACCGTATGATCTAAATAAACAGACCTTGCTGTCGTTATTTGACAAGATAGATCTGCATCATGTATTAGACCTTGCTCTGTGTTGAAGCCTTGTGACTTCAGGGAACGCGTTATATTAAAAGAAAACGCCTCCTATGAATACAAAGTGTGATGAAAGAAATGGTGACTTTGAAGTTAGTTCTTAGTAAATAGCTTTTAAACTTATATATCAATATCCATGGGTAGGAAACCTCTTCCACTTTTTAGGACATAGTCCATTTGTCCAGAAGCAATAAAATAACCATTTTACATAATGATTATATTAATGAGAAAGGAAACCCCAAATTTATTCTTAAAAACTTTCTAATTTTTCTTCATTCTCTTGGGAACTGTTGTTGAAAAGCAGGGACATAAGCTTAGGAGCCAACCTATTTCTGGAGCACTATATGGCAGCATTTTTGCAAGAATGTTATCCATTTGCAAGAGCACTAAACGGCAGCACTATTTCATCCCAACCTAGATATCCCTTAATCACAGAATATCATAGGAACGAAGCAAATTTGATAATATAAGTAAATTGGAAACATTATTAAAATGGTATGTTCTGCCTGAATCACTAAAGGAAATATTTGAGTTTCATATACCTTTAACCCTTTGACAGATCCCAAAGACTTACACCATTGGAAAGGTTAAATGATTACTTTTCCAATGGTGGGTCTTGGGGGTCTGTAGGCTTCTAAGCAGCATGCCCCCTTTCCCTATACTTTGTATTGACAAATTGTTAATAAAGTTGCGCTGTGACGTCATCATGCACTGATCTTGTTAAAAATCCTTCAGTCTTTGATATACACTCTATGGCGCCTATTTATCAAAGCGTCAACTATGTTGCATTCGCCTGCGTCAATACGCTCGCTAGACATTGCTGATGTGGATCTCTGAATACGATACCCTTATTTATTAAAAAATCTGTAAAAAAAAACATGCGTCAAGTACGGTGCCAAGAGCATTGGACTGTTGTTAACTAACAGTCATCAATGTCGCGGTTATTCATGTTTTTCCCATCTTTCTTTATACCATTTCATTACTGTCCATGAACAAGCACATTTCTATAAAGCTAATCTTTTATTTTTCATCTGTTAATGTCCAAGAAATAGATTGATTTATACCTCAACAAACAATATCTCATAGAAAGTTTTTTTATATTTATTTGTTATATGTTACTTTCACATAAATTAATGTGTATTTGTATTTCTAAAATTCATTTTTTTTATTTTATTATTATTATTATTAGTGCTAGTGCTAGCATTTGCACATAATATATATATATATATATATATATATATATATATATACATATATATATATATATATATATATATATTTATATGTGTGTGTGTGTGTGTGTGTGTTATGTCAGAAATCTTTTGCAAACATATTTACATGTCCCTAAGTTCCTTTTTTTGTTCTAAACAATGTCTGTCATATCTCTGTGTTTATGTATATCACTATATGTATATATTGTAAATGTATTATTATTCTGAGCTGGAATAATTGTGAATATAACATGTAATCAGAGTATCATATGTATTTATTTGCAATCAATGCATATTTTAATAGCTGGGCCAGTTTTCTCTCTGCACCTGTCTAACCCCTCCTGATCGCAATCTATTTTTAAAAACCATCCCTTCACAGGTGTTATAAAATGGGCTGGTATATAAGATGACATTTCTTACTGAAAAAGAAATTCAAGAGAAGGAAGAAATACACTGAAAATAGCATGACAGTAAATAGGTGTTTTTAATTTCTGCTGTACCTGAATCATGACAGTTTAATGTTAGGTGGGTTATCCCTTTGAGCTATAATCTTAAGATTATATTGAATCAAACAGCAATTTGAATGTTAAAATCCTTGTATAAAATATTACACTGTCAGCATCAATGTTTATCTTTAATACTAATTTCACATATAAATACTTTAAAAGTATAATACACAATGTAACAATACACAATGTAACAAATAGCACTTACAAGTTCTGATGAGTGATCAATGACACAAGTATCGAGCAATTTGATTCGTTAGTAAGAGTTTATAATGTGTATTTGAATCAGATTGGCTGATGTAAAAAATCATGTGATTATGCATATTCCAATCAAAAGTGGTGGAAAAATTCACTAGTGTGTGGATTGTTTAGGAGTTTGCATAATAATTGGTGCGAAAAGAGTCAAATTTGGCGCAAAGTGGAGACTTGTATTACATTGGTTAAACATGGTGCACATAGATTTTTCCAAAAAATAAAAAGGAAGTTAGCTATATTATGTTTTGTATTTATTTCATTTTTATCTCTATATCTATTAGTGCAACAAGTTTGGGGCAAAACTTTGCAACAAAATTTGAGAAATAATATTGTCCCCTTGTTTTGTAATGAGAGACAAAATTGTAACATAATCCATAAGTAGTAATGTATTTTACATTTTTATCCCTATATCTACTAGTGCACCAAATGTGGAGCAATAATATTGTTTGATTTAGAAAGGGTATACAAATATAATAAAGTTTATAATTTACTTTTATTATGTAATATACTTCATTCTCTTGCAGCATCGAACATAAGCTTTCTGTGTTTTCAGACTCCAATTGAGTTCTATGGCATCCGCGACCTCAAGGGTGACGGATTGAAAACTAGGTACGCTGAGTCAGAAAAGATGCAAGCGTAAATGTAGAATTTTTAATAACTTAGTGAGAGGTTCAAATAGTGTCGATTAGGAGGGCATACACAAAGAATTCTGCTCGAATACCACTGTTTTCAACTCGCATCAATTTGCATCGGATTGAGATCACAAATTTCAACATTTGCCGATTTTGACACTTTGATAACTACGGTGGATCAATCTCACCACAAATACGACTTGGAATTCAAGCGTATTTTCAGTTGATGCTTTGATAAATATGCCCCTTGGTCTGCATTGATGTTTCTAGCATTTGAAAGTGTCACTTTAAGAATTGGTAGAAGTTTAGACCTGTCCTGTGGGAGTTTTGTTCCATGCTAAAATGTCATTTCTAATTGTGGACTACATACCGTCCTGTGCTTTTCACTTATAAATCTTTCACAGCACCTGCATTTTTTATCATTGCTCTTTCATTTGAACTGTAAATTCCTTGTACGTAACCTCCAATGCCCGTGTGAAGGAGAGTAAGTCATGTTTAAAACATTGCTCTTTACTCTTAACAGAAAGATGACATTACCCAGTTATCTTCAGTCTCACTCCTTGTAAAGAGATTAATAATCTTTATATTGTCATTCATAAGTGATTCAGACGAAAAACATGTTAATTTGCCATTCAGAATAAACAGTTGCTACTAATATACATTTTCTATATATTATTAGTTATTTCTTTGGTTACTTTGTGTCAAAGTAGTATTTTTAATTCTGATCATGGCGTGTGGCATTATTTTAGCATGGGTAATGTTTTTGCTACTGTATAGTAAACGGTATTAATTTTTTAAATTATTTTTTTATGATTTGGGGCCCTATGATCTAAAGCTGGTGAGATTATTAGAGAATGTTCGGTAGTAATTCTATTTCCCTGGTGAGTCACTTTTTAGCCTGAAAACAGGGTGTCTCGCTAAAGGGGCGTATACTGCATTTTCGTATGAATAGTGTACAATAACATTTGTATTTTAAATATCATACAAAATAAATATTTGAATTATTCACACAAAAATAAGCAGGGAAAATTGTATTGTTAAGGTGCTTCAAAAATCGTAGCGAAATTGTTCGCCAAAAATCATATTGCATCAAAAGCATAAGATTTGTAGATAAATTACTCAGGAATAAATCAGATGTGCAAAAAAAGCAAGAAATGTAATGTACTTAAAAGTACAAAATACAACGTGTTATTGTTGTTTTTTCATAAAATGGGCTGAACATAGGTGTTCCATGGGCATATCTGAAATTGTCTCTCTAATACCATCATAATTATGTAAAGATTTTCGCACTACGGATCTCACAATTTTTTCTCGCCAACTAAAAGGTGGCAAGCTTTTCTCAAAACACTGAAAATACTTATAACCCAAATAGAAAAACATATGTATATGAACATATAGACAATTGCAAGACGCTATATGCAGAAAGCAGTGTAATGCGATTTATATTGGCTGCAGGATTTAAATAAATTATTATTTAAAGTGTGCCCCCAATCTCTCTGCTAAATTCGTTCTACAGTGCAAAGTGTCCCTTACCAGCAAGCTCAATTATTTTCTATAGGAGACTTTTCGCTACTCGCAGGGACTGACCCGTTTTTACGATAATTCCACCAAGGAGCCCCTGCGAGGGTTGGTGAGAAAATCTACCTCTGAAATTGTGAGGTTTAGATCATCGGGCCCTTAGTGCATACAGTTTTAAGAGATGTTTTACTTTACTTCTGTTATCAAATTTGCTTTGTTCTTTTGGTATCTTTTGTTAAAAAGCATATGCAGGTAGATTCAGGAGCAGCAATACAAAAAAAGTGTAAATATACAAAGACTGTGAACATTTCGTTAATGGAAGTAAATTGCAAAGTTGATTAAAATTTAAAAAAAAAGTTTAACTTGAGTGTCCCTTTAACTATGAACAAAACCCCTTTTTCTGGGGTTAAACACATTGTATAGACGACAAGCAATAACACAATAAATACAATGCTATAAAGATTAGAACATTTTCTTTTTGGACTTTTATTTCCATTTGATGCAGAAAAAGTTAGGTTCTTAGGCACCTTTATAGATCACTAATTAGGCTACATCTTGAATATTGTGTAGAGTTCTGGATACCGTATCTCCAGAAGAATATTAATAAAAAAGAAAATATGTGGGGCTCCATTTAGCAAGCAGCGTTTGCTGTGTCAGAGGCCCATCATTTCAGCTGTTCCTTAACCTCATGCCGATTTAATACGATCAGGATGATTGAGAGCCACTGCTAGCGGCTGATTGGCTGAGAGAGTGCTGGGGAGCGCACAATACTTGTGAAATGCTTGCATAATGTTAAATGTGGTCAGCGTAAGCTGTCTGCTCACAGTAATGTTGTCCGAGACATGGCAAATAGAGCCCATAGTCTTAAAAAATAAAATATATCAATTTTAATTATATGAAAGTACAATATAATATTCGGCCTTAGCAGATGCAAAACTAACAAGCAGTGATTATATTCAAATGATAAAATAGGGTCTTTTATAACAATCAATGGAGAGAAAATACTTATAAAAGGGATATATTTGTTGTTAAACCAGATCCCTTAATTATGATCATTACAACAGGAGAACAATAGGGAACGTGTAGAAGAAAATCATTCAAAAGTTTATGTTACAGGTATAATAATTTTGCTATTGGATTAGAGCAATTGTCATATGTTAAAGGGACAGTATACAATAGAATTGTTATTGTTTAAAAAGATAAATAATCCCTTTATTATCCAATTCCCCAGTTTTGCACAACCAATACAGTTATATTAATACACTTTTTACCTCTGTGATTACCTTGTATCTAAGCCTCTGCAGACTGCCCAATTATCTCAGTGCTTTTTAAAATTTTGTATTTAGCCAATCAGTGCTGGTTCTTGTATAACCAGGAGTGAATACAATGCTATCTATATGGCATACATGAACTAGCACTGTCTGGCCGTTGCGTAAGATTTGAAAATCATTGAGATAAGCGGTTGCATGCAGGGGCTTAGAAACAAGCAAATAGAGGTTATAAAGCATATTAATATCATTATGTTGGTTATGCAAAGCTGGGGAATGAATAATAATGGTGTTACATGGAAAGTGGGGAGAATAGATTCCACTGCACCCCCAGTTTACTAGAGTATATGAAAAGAGGCTTGGAGTACGGCGTTACGCCGAAACATGTCAACCTGGCGTTCTTTTTCCATTATGTAACCAACTCAGTTTTTCACCCGGAGTTTATCTGACCCTTACGTTTAATGAATTTTCCATAAAGTGTCCATTTTATTCTAATCTTCACCCGGTGCTCCTAAATTCCTTTCTTTCAACAATGGTGTAAATTGTCTTTTTTCAACAATAAAACAAAATCAAGTAAACTGTCCCTTTAAATATCATACATCCATATATTTATAAAAACAACAACTCCGGGACTGAGAGCAGGCAAGTAGGGGCAGTTTAGGTTGTCATCTAGTGAATTTGTCTTTCTCTGGGCACAGGGTCAGACATTCTGGGGTGGGATTAGCCAACCTGGGCAGAGTTTGGACAATATTTGTGGGGTTTTGGCACTCACAAGAGAAAGGTGAAAAAAATCTCCCTCTTTGCGTTCATGGAGCTGATGAGTAGGGTAAACATTGCCCCACCTTATCATTGCCCCTTTCTGTCTACCCATTACAGTGGACCACTTTGCCACACCCTTTCACTGCCTATTTATGTCCCCGGGCTTCCCAACTCCACCCACATAATATCAACCCCTGCTTATGGAATACTTGTGGTTTTGCCCACAATACCATGATACCACCAATTATTCTTCCTCACACAGTCAGCAGCCCCCCCCCCCCCACCCCTAAAGTTTATTCTAGTCCTTCCTGTGATGATAAGAGTCATTTATAAATGTTATACTTTTTCTGGACAATTAGCTTTGGTAACTAGCATGCAACCTTTCTAATTTGATCTGTATAGATGTAAAACCATCTCTATTACTGTATATGAATCTCCAAGGTCAAGAAAGAGGTTTCTTTTCCACTAGTGTGTGTAATATTCCTTATATACACATGTGCATTAGAAAGGCTTGTGTGATGTCATTATTAATGGCCATTTACTGGTTAATGTTTTTATTCCGGAAATACAGGTTCAGCTGTATTTTACAATTACCCAAAATATGGCAAACCCAGAGCATTTTACCAGATTCTATATTATCATCTACGTGAATTGTAGTGATGTTTAGGTCAATATAATGCAGACAAAAGATAGTATATCAGGTAATTAGACATTGCAATATTCTCGATTGCCCTATAAGTACTTTGTTCAATATGGCAAATGGCCAGAGACACATTAACATTACTAACGGCAAAAGTGTATTTTAGAAATTGTATTAACCTTTTACCACTGACGCATCTGATTCCACTTTAACAAAATCTATAATTAAACAGAAGTAAAACTGAACTGCAATAAATTAATTAATTTAAAGAAGCAGTTCATGATGATTTTTTTTTGTCTTCCATTGCTGTAATAATTAATTTTCCGCACTGCTTTTTTTATGCTTAATGTCCTACAGTGTATGACTGCCCTGGTTTTACTGCAAATCATTTTATTACATGCAGAATTGCTTCCTTGCAATATTCTTCTATGAATTTATAATTCCTGGAAATAGAATGTACTCATATATTAATACCTTTGAACATGAGCTCTCATTGCTATAATGTTCATGTAAAAACAAGGGCAAATGTTTGATAGCCTGTTTTATTTGGGGAAAGCAAACCAAGGCTTTGGGGAAAGCAAACCAACGCTTTTTTAGGGCAACAGGATTAAGGAGCAGTAACTTTTAAAGGGTTTTTTTGTGGCATGATTTTTTTGTCCTGTCTATGATTTCCACAGGTAATATTTTCTAATTAATTATTAATAAACTAGTCCTAAAGCCCGTTCACACAGGCCATTTTTTGCAGTACAGCGGTCCCACCCCTTGCGCTCTCTCCCCCTCTCTTTTGCTGTCTCTCTCTCTCCCTCTCTTTTGCCCTCTCTCTCCCCTCTATTTTGTGCTCTCTCCCCCTCTTTTTTGCACTCTCTCTCTCTCTTTTGCGCTCTCTCTCTCCCCCTCTCTTTTGCGCTCTCTCTCCCCCCATCTCTTTTGTGCTCTCTCTCTCCCCATCTCTTTTGCGCTCTCTCTGCCCCTCTCTTTTGCGCTCTCTCTCCCCCTCTCTTTTGCGCTATCTTTCCCCCTCTCTTTTGCACTCTCCCCCTCTCTTTTGCGCTCTCTCCCCCCTCTCTTTTGCGCTCTCTCTCCCCCCTCTCTTTTGCTCTCTCTCTCCCCCCTCTCTTTTGCTCTCTCTCTCCATTCCTCTCTTTTGCTCTCTCCTCTCTCTTTTGCTCTCTCTCCCCCCTCTCTCTCTCTCTCTCTCTCTCCCCTCTCTCTATCTCCCCCTCTCTCTCTCTCTCCCCACTCTCTCTCTCCCCCTCTCTTCCCCCCTATATCCCACCTTCTCTCTCCACCCCTCTCTCTCTCCCCCCCCCCCCTCTCACTCTCTCCACCCCCTCTCTATCACCCCCCTCTCTCTATCTCCCCCCTCTCTCCCCCTCTCTCTCCCCCCTCTCTCTATCTACCCCCTCTCTCTCTCCCCCTCTCTCTATCTCCCCCCTCTCTCTCTCTCCCCTCTCTCTATCTCTCCCCCTCTCTCTCCCCCTCTCTCTCTCTCTCTCTCCCCTTTCTCTCTCTCTCTCTCTCTCTCTCTCTCTCTCTCCCCTCTCTCTTTCTCCCATCTCTCTCTCTCTCCACCTCTCTCTCTCTCTCTTCCCCCTCTCTCTCTCCCCTCTCTCTCTCCCCACTCTCTCTCCCCCTCTCTCTCTCCCTCTCCCCCTCTCTCCCACCTCTCTCCCCCCCCTCTCTCACCCTCCTCTCTCCCCCCCCCTCTCTCCCCCCCCCTCTCTCCCCCCTCTCTCTCGCCCCTCTCTCTCCCTCCTCTCTCTCCCCCCTCTCCCCCTCTCTCTCAACCCCCTTTATCTCTCTCCCCCTCTCTCTCTGTCCCCCTCTCTCCCCTCTCTCTCTGTCCCCCTCTCTCCCCCCGCTCTCTCCTCCTCTCTCTCCCCCCCCTCCCCTTCTCTCTCTGCCCCCTCTCTCCCCCACTCTCTGTCCCCCCCTATCTCCCTCCTCTCTTTCTCTTCCCCCCCTCTCCCCCTCTCTCTCCATCCCCCACCTCTCTCTCCATCTTCCCTCCTCTCTCTCTCTGCCCCCTCTCTCCCCCTTTTCTTTTGCTCTCTCTCTTCCCCTCTCTTTTTTGCTCTCTCTCTTTACCCCTCTTATTTTCTCTCTCCTCCTCTATTTTGCTCTCTCTCCCCCCTCTCTTGCTCTTTCCCCTCTCTTATTCTATTTTTAGCCCATCTTTTGTTCTCTCCCCCTCCTTCTATCTCTCCCCCTCTCTATCTCTCTCCCCTCTATCTCGCGTGCGCGACCGTGCCCGGCCACGCCCCCTTCATGCCCGGCTCGGCCCCCCACTCATGCCCGGCCATGCCCACTTCTGCCCGCACCGGCACCACAGATCAGGTAGGGACTCTAAGGCCAGGTGTGTTTGTCCTCGTTCTGTCTCTACTGCTCAGGACAGCTTCGGACAAACACACTTTCCCTTTTATATTATAGGATCAGTCAATAGAACTATTTTTATGATACAATATTGAATAGGATAAGAAGTAAAAATTAAACTTGCATGATTCAGATAGAGCATGTAATTTTAAGATTGCTTTGAAACACATCTTTTTTCAAATGTGCTTTGTTCTCTGGGTATCCCTTGTTGAAAAAAAATGCACATATCCTACACTTGTGGGAGCTGCTGCTGAGTGGTGCCTGCACACATTTATCTCTTGTGATTGGCTATTTAGGAGCTAGACTGTAAATACCACTCCCGCTCGTACGATAAGAGAGAGAGAAAAGTGGGGGAGGGGAAATAACACCCATACTCGCACGCTAACCCGAATTACCATAAGACCCCTACTCTAATAGCCCGCTGCAAAGTTCCCACTACACTATTAAAGGGACATAATACTCATATGCTAAATCACTTGAAACTGATGCAGTATAACTGTAAAAAGCTGACAGGAAAATATCCCCTGAGCATCTCTATGTAAAAAAGGAAGATATTTTACCTCACAATTTCCTCAGCTCACTAGAGTAAGTTCTGTGTAAAAAGTTATACTCAGCTGCTCCCAGCTGCAGGTAAAAAAAAAAATGAAGAAATGAACAGCAGTCAATCAGCATCAGCAGTGCTGAGGTCATAAACTCTTTTACTGTGATCTCATGAGATTTGACTTAACTCTCATGAGATTTCATAGTAAGCTGAATAGGGAAATAATATGAGAGTGCACGAGGCTCATCCCCTAAGCTGTCCCAGGACAGACACACTAAAATGCTGCTTAGAAATCCTTTACAATGGGATGTGGCTACTGAGGAACTTTTGAGGTAAAATATCTTTCTTTATTACATAGAGATGTTCAGGTGATATTTTCTAGTCAGCTTTTTACAGCTATGCTGAATCACTTTCAAGTGTTTAAACATTTGGGTATTATGGCCCTTTAACCATTAAAATACCACTACCCTCACATCGCAAAGTAAGCTTCTACACTATTAACCCCTAAACCGCCACCCCCCCACATCACAAAATAACCTACACTATTAACCCCTAAACCACTACCCCCAACATCACAAAGTAACCTATGCTATTAACCTCTTATCCGCCACACCCCCCAACGCAAAGTAACCCACTAACATCTAAACCCCCTAACCTAACACCCCCTATGTTACCTCAAAATATACTAAGCTTATCTTTACAAACCAAAAAAACCTACATATATAAAAAATAAAGTAAAATTAACAAACAAATTGCAAAAAGTAGAACAAAGAGTTAGGCCTATTCCAACTAAAAAAAAACCCACCTCAAAATAAAAAAAAACGATTTAAACACTAAACTACAAATATAGCCCTTAAAAGGGCCTTTTGTAGGGCATTGCACTAAATTAAATTAGATCTTTTTGAAAAAAAAAAAAACACTACAACTTTCTAACGTTAAACCCCTCCATTTTTTTATATAGGGGTACATTTGCATTCATATTGGCTGATTTCATTTTCAAATTCAATCAGTCAATGAAATTAAAGTTTCTTCTATTGGCTGATATAAATTTGAACATGAAAATCAGCCAATAGGAATGCAAGGATGCGCTTATATAAAAGGGGTCCCTCATATTTTAAATTCAGTGAGTGGCTAGTGACCAGATGAATAGGATTGTTGTTGAAGATCTGAAGATGTATGAAGACTTATAACAATAAAAAATGCTAATGGAAATTAGACTAAGATAAGAAAAGTTTGCACTTGTGTGCTGGGCCTCCTATAGGACCAAAGGAAATGTGACTTTGTTATATAATATTTGTTGTTTACAGTTCCCAGTATAAGGATGGTCCTTATGCGACAGGTTCAGACCAGTAGATGTCTGGCATATAATATGCAAAAGCTGAGAGTTACAAATAATGAGGCAGAGATTGAATACAGACAGTGTAAGTACTTATCTAATCCCTCCAGCTGGATGCAGGTGCTGTTGATACGCTACAGTAGCGTGTGTGTCAACCGATATTCCCCTCTATGTTCGCCTGGTACGTGTCGTTTAATATGCTTTGGACAACTTCTGTTGGCGATTCCAGTCAAGCGATGAAGCCTTCTGGTCTCATCAGCAGGGAATGTCCACGATGTGCAAGCACGTCTTTCTTCTCAGTTGGCTCTCCACCTGTTCTGACGTCAGAGCATGCACGCCTACGATAGGCGCCGGATCATGGGGTAGGCAAAAATCAATTGTGATAACAAAAGATATAAGGAGGGTGGTGCATATAAAACATACACCACACTCCTAGGGGGCGCTAACAATAAGCAGCAAACAGTAAGCAGATATATACAGATAATTAAGAGAATATACAATAAACCTAGCACACTTATATCAGATTATTAGAGATGATATGCTCACAAGTGGACCCAGATGATATTAGTATAATCAAATAACAAAAATGTCCACACAAAGAATAATCCAAAAGAAAGAAGGCAGCTCTCTGTCATAGGACGGTCATCCTGGTGTGGCGTGATCTATAAGAGAAAGAAGCACAGAGGCGCCAACATGGCCTAGTAACGTCACGGCAGTCAGATACAAAACATCAGCAGGATAGGAAATATACTCACAAGCGTAGCGCACCCAAATGGTGCTATTGTGGCAGCCTGGAACATCAAACAGTGGTCCAGCTCACTGGTGTCTCCAGCCAGATAGAGATGATCCTTGGCGAGGGCCTATCCTATGATGCCTATAAGGGCAAAAAAGGCACACACATAGCCCAGTAACGTTTGTACACCAGATATAAAAGGATTCAAGGTTGTACTTACAGGAAACAAAGCACCACCAGGTGCAATATCAGCAGTACTGGGACCTCTCAGCCGCCCAGTGGACTGTGGAATCCAATTTGCAGGATGCAGAAAATCACCACTTTGGAAGATAGAACTAGCACACACACTCTGCCCCCAAACAGGAGCAGAATAATTGTGATAAAGCAAGTGTATATTTAAAAACTTTTATTTTAAAAACAGCAACATGTTTCTCAGCCACCACAGGCTGTTTCCTCAGGCCTGAGGAAACAGCCTGTGGTGGCTGAGAAACATGTTGCTGTTTTTAAAATAAAAGTTTTTAAATATACACTTGCTTTATCACAATTATTCTGCTCCTGTTTGGGGGCAGAGTGTGTGTGCTAGTTCTATCTTCCAAAGTGGTGATTTTCTGCATCCTGCAAATTGGATTCCACAGTCCACTGGGCGGCTGAGAGGTCCCAGTACTGCTGATATTGCACCTGGTGGTGCTTTGTTTCCTGTAAGTACAACCTTGAATCCTTTTATATCTGGTGTACAAACGTTACTGGGCTATGTGTGTGCCTTTTTTGCCCTTATAGGCATCATAGGATAGGCCCTCGCCAAGGATCATCTCTATCTGGCTGGAGACACCAGTGAGCTGGACCACTGTTTGATGTTCCAGGCTGCCACAATAGCACCATTTGGGTGCGCTACGCTTGTGAGTATATTTCCTATCCTGCTGATGTTTTGAATCTGACTGCCGTGACGTTACTAGGCCATGTTGGCGCCTCTGTGCTTCTTTCTCTTAAAAATCAATTGTGAGATGCACCAATCAGCTGTGAGCAGGACTTGAGGCTTCGGTAAGCAGGAAAGTCGTATTCCCATCCGCTATATGTATAAATAATTCCAAAAGGACAAGGAGAAATAAACGGAGCCAAAAAGCTTGAATGCAAGTGATTTATTCAGCAATGTTGCATAGATGTTGCTTAGGTATCAGGTCAAAACCTTCTAACATTAAACCCCTCCATTTTTTTTATATAGGGGTACATTTGCATTCCTATTAGCTGATTTCATGTTAAAATTCAATCAGCCAATAGAATGAAAGCTTTTTCTATTGGCGGATATAAATTTGAACATGAAAATCAGCCAATAGGAATGCAAGGGTACGCCTATATAAAAGGGGTACCTCATATTCCAAATTCAGTGTGCGGCTGGTGACCACATGAATAGGATTGTTGTTAAAGATCTGAAGATGTATGAAGACTGCTACCGCCACAATGAGGATAAGAAGATGGACCCCCGCCAGGATGATGATGGACCACCGCTGGGATAGTTAGTTTTTTTGGGGTGCTTTAGATTAGGGTTTTTAATTTTTTATGGGCAGAAAAAAAGAGCTTAATGCCATTTTCAGGGCATTTTTTGTAGTAGATATTTTTAGGTAGATTTTTTTAGAAGATTGTAGAAAACTGATTCACTTTTAAGAGCTATATTTGTAGTTGTAGTGTTAAAACAGTTTTTTTTTTTAATTTTGGGGTGGGTTTTATTTAGTGGAGTTTTAGAATAGGCATAACTCTTTTTTATTTTTGGTAATTAGTTTTTTATTTTTTGTAATGTTAGTTTTTTTAATTTTAAGTGATGTAGTTTTTTTTCATTTTGTGTAATGTAAGGTTTTTTTTTACATAATGTTAGTTTTTTTATTTTTTACATAATAAAATATATATATATATATACACAGGGCTTTTTTGTGGGGGTACTCACCGGTACTGAGTACCCCCACCGCTGCCAACTCATAAGAGGTAATATTTGTAATCATCATCATGTAAATACTCTTGTTTTCTCAAGAAGGGGCTGCAAAATACATTAAACATTGTAAATAATCTTGTACCTTTGCTTTTCTCAAAGTTATAGAGAAGAGCATATCGATCAAAAATCAATGAGTACCAGCACCTTTTTATTTTTGAGTACCGGCACCTTTTTATTTTTGAGTACCGGCACTTTGTCCCCGAAACGTCACTATATTTGCACAGTAAAAAGTGTGTTTAAAAGACCAGCGAGTGCAAGTTTTTGTTACTTCTGTTTATCCTGCACTAGCACCCTGGCAGTTCAGATGTAAAGTAAGAGTGCTCTCCTGTGTTCTAATATATATATATATATATATATATATATATATATATACATATATATATATATATATATGTATATATATATATAAATATATATATATATATATATATATAATAAACACAATGTGCATAAAAGAAAGAAATGAGCAACAAACTGTGCTCACAGATACTGAGTTCAGGTGTGTATAGTGTGCTAAGGGAGGCTGCCACCTTCGCGGCATGCAGTGTTATAGGATCCTAAATGTATGAACACATCCAAAACAGTCCCCTAATAGACCCAGGATAGGGATACTTTCTGTAGAATTTGCACAGACTTAGAGCTTATAGGCAAAGAGACATTTTCTGATAACTGTTAAGGCAGCGCTAATATGTAAAGTCAAATGGTAACTGCAAGTCCCAAAACAGAGATCACTGTGCCAGTTACTTTTTCACACACTGCCTGCTTCTCACTTCTGCAATCGATAGCAAAGAGGTAAGTGAATCATGAAATCAAATGCAGTAAAATCTCCAAATAAGCCGCTACCGCAGGATACCAACAGGAAGATAGATATATCAAAACATCCTGGCAGCTACTATGTGTGCTGTAAAGCTATTAGCGGTAAGCGGATAGGATACTGCCGGGTCCCAAGCTCCAATGAGCCAAATAAGTCAAACAGTCATGGGGCAAAAAAACAACAGAGCCAATGGTGCAAATTTGTACTCACAATACCGGGGATCTGTAGAGAGGTAATTTTGAGTTGTAATCCTCAACGCCGGGTGCAGCACATACTGCTCAGCCTCTCACAGTAGCACACTCCTCCTCTAATCAGTCAGAGTCAGCAGGGTCAGCTGGAGCCCAAATCGGCCCGGAGAAGCCAAACGGAAGTGGAGTCCCAGTACTCCACAGAGATATATGAGAAAAAAGGTAATCCAAAGCTTAGTCCAGGAAAAGGGAAAAATGATACACTCCAGTTCCAAATATAAAATGTAGAAAAAAAGCCTTTATTTGATAGACATAAGTTAAAACAGGTCACAAAATTATCTCTGCATAGAGAACTTGTACAAAGGGCCCTGGAACTGGAGTGTATCGTTTTTCCCTTTTCCTGGACTAAGCTTTGGATTACCTTTTTTCTCAATGTGCATAAAACTATATACAAATACTCTCTCTCTCTCTCTCTCTCTCTCTCTCTCGCTCTCTCTCTCTCTCTCTCTCTCTCTCTCTCTCTATATATATATATATATATATATATATATATATATATATATATATATATATATATATATAATAAACACAATGTGCATAAACTATATACAAATACTCTCTCTCTCTCTCTCTCTGTATATATATATATATATATATATATATAATAAACACAATGTGCATAAACTATATACAAATACTCTCTCTCTATATATATATATATATATATATATATAATAAACACAATGTGCATAAATTATATAAAAATACTCTGTCTCTCTCTCTTTATATATATATATATATATATATATATATATATATATATATATATACACACATATGTATCTATGTATGTTAATATATCCATCTATCTATCTAGACAGACAGAGATACAGACAGAAATAGAAAGAAAGAAAGAAAGAAAGAAAGAAAGAAAGAAAGAAAGAAAGAAAGAAAGAAAGAAAGAAAGAAAGAAAGAAAAGAGAACAAAAAGGTTCATAAAATGTTCAACATTTGTTTAAGCAAATGAGGTTGACATCTGTTATTTTTAGTGTGCTGGAACATTTTTAATCCCTATCTTATGGTAAAACAAAAGCTTTATTTATTTATTTATTTATTTATTTATTTAAAGCAGTGATTATTTTAACATCATTTTTAATATTAGCTATTGTGAAAAATTGGTTTAGGCGCATAAGATTTAGGGGCCTATTTAATAAAGGTCTTGCGGACCTGATCCGACAGTGCCGATCAGTTCCGCAAGACCTTGCTGAATGCGGAGAGGAATACACTCTCCGCATTTAACATTACACCAGCAGCTCTTGTGAGCTGCTGGTGCAACGCTGCTCCCTGCTGACTCGCGGACAATAGGCCACCAGCAGGGAGCTGTTAATCAACCCGATTGTACTCAATCGGGTTGATTTCCGGCGATTCCTGTCCACCTGCTCAGAGCAGGCGGACAGGGTTATGGAGCAGCGGTCTTTAGACTGAAGACTTGCCAGAAACACGGGCCCACAAGCTCCGTACGGAGCTTGATAAATGGGCCCCTTAATATATGAATCTTAAAAGGTGTACAGAAGGTGCTTACTCACATCGTACTTACAGCAAAGAGAGCAATTCTGTATTTACAAACAATTCCTTCTAATCATAATTAATATATTTTTCACCTTGTACATGTAATTTCATGTAATGATAACAATCATTTATTTTTTGACAGTCTGAAAACAGCTGTAATAATTGAGTAACAACACTTCTAAAAGTGAAGATTATCATTTTCTGGTGCATCTTAATCAGAACACATCTCCCGTCATTTTCATGTCTCCTGGATATATTAACCTTACATTAGACAATTGTAATACAGGGCATTTAATTTATGTGATTAACACATGCCAGATGTGAGTATTGACAGGTTATGGAGCTGCCAGCATCTCTGTCTCGCACTCAAGAGATTGTGATCATTGGGAAGGGGTATCGTTGGCTGGATGCACCAGGCAGCCTTGCAAACAGAAGGTGTTCCATAACCTCTGTACTAGTGTTTCTCCCCTGCTGTTATATTAAGATAATGAATTGTTCACAGATGCTTTAAACGAGGTTTGGACAATCATCAGGATCATTGCACCCAATACAAGAAAAATGCACGGAACAGATGCAACAGCATAAGCAACAGTTCCTTCCAGTTTAAGTGCAAAGCCCAATTAATAGGAGGTCGTTGCCCACATTGGCCCAAGAGAGTTTGCAGTAGTAGAAGCCTTATGACGCAGAAAACATTTAGGATCACGACATTATGAATGCCAAATGTTTAATGGCAATAAACATTTTTAAATAGGAAAAGGCTTTTAACCTCTTAACTAATGATGAGTAACAATAAAATGGCCTTTACCTCAAAATATAATTCTGCATAAAATTGTTATGAAATTATGCAAAGTTTAAAAAAAGGGAAAGTGATTTCATTGTTTATTTTGCTTACATTTGTTATCAACTTGTTACCAGGTTTATTGTTTTTTCACTGTCCCAAGAGAGCCTGGAGTGCACCCTATAGAATTGTCACCCTGCAACATTCTACACAGGGATTGTTAAGATAAACATATTTTTTTTAAAATATTACGCTTACAAAACAACAGTTTGAAATGCATTTAAAGATTTATTTTGTAAGCAGATCTATTGTAATGCACTGTTTAACGCCTTTAGGACTGACCCATCCATCCAAGCGCTGATCGTTAACAAAAAAAGAAACATGAAGCACATGACCGTCACTGAGGTGCTGATTGGCTCCTGGGGGACTGCCTGTGTTGCTAGGCGCGTCTCCCAGTTGCATCAAACACCATTTGTTTCCAGAATGGAACAGAACTCTTCAAAAGTTAGAGCATTTAACGCTGTCCTACAGGCGTTTAAGCCCAATGGTTTTAGGACAGCATGGAACATCCTAACGGCATCTAGGGGCTAAATGTGAAAATATATTTTATATACAAGTATAAAAGAGCAGCATTTAAACATGATGCATTTGTTTTGTAAAAATTAATAGTAAAAGTTTAAATTCAAAATAAAAAGGAATTTATCTGCATCAGTTGAGTACTTTCTACTAAAGCTCATTGGCTAATATTTTCTGCTAATAATTATTGGATGATTGCTACATCCTAATAATGCTAATTGTCTGATAGATAAAAATCCTCAGTGTACTTATTAGCTAAAGAGCATTAGTGGTCAGTACCTGCAGCTTAATGAACATTAAAAGAAAGCACAGTGATACATTAACTTGTTTACATAAAAAGCTTGTACTGCACAAACAATTTTCAGGACAAAAAAATAAAATAAAAAAATAATAAAAAATAAATAAAAAACGCATGCTGCTCCATAATATGGATGACAGAAAATTTACAATGTACATTTAAAAGTTGATTTAGTTTGATGCAAGTGACATTTTTCATAACAAAACTCTAAAACCCAAAGACATTCTTTTCTGTACACGTTGCAGTTAGCTAAGGATAGTGCCCACACTGTTTATTGCAAGTGATATATTTATATCATTATTTTTTTAGTAAATTTATATTTAAATATTTTCAAAAAAATGTATTGTTTAAAAAGAGAGATAATCCCTTTTACTACCCATTCCCCAGCTTTGTGCAACCATCGTTGTAATATTAATATAAGTACCTCTTAACCTCTACATTTCTGCGGTTTCTAAGCCCCTGCAGGCAGCCTTTATCTTAGAGCATTTTTATAGCGTTTCACAGCAAGACACAACTATTCCTTGTGTACCATATTGATAATACTGCGCTCACTCCCGTGGAGTTATTCATGAGTCAGCACTAATTGGCTAAAAATCAAGTCTGTCAAAAGAATTGAGATAAGGGGGCAATCTGCAGAGGTTTAGATACAAGGTAATCACAGAAGTAAAAAGTATATTAATAAAACAGTGTTGGCTGTGCAAAACTGGTGAATCGGTAATAAAGGGATTATCTATCTTTTTAAACAATACACATTTTGGAGTAGACTCTCCCTTTAAGTATTTTTATGTTCTATTAATAGGATCTTTCTTCCATGTTTTGCCCTTTCATTTTTCAAATTGAAAAATTACATTTCAAATCGTCCCTTCTCTAGGAAGCTGTCTAGGAACTAAAGAACCCAGGGCAGCCTGTCTGACATGTCATGCAATACTAAATCACTGTTTATATCATCGTATTATTGTCATCTCTGTCCAGTAAATAAAAAAAAGCCTAGTGCTGCCAACCAATTAAAATCCACATAACGTTTTAAATAAGAAGCAAGAATATGTGGTTGAGGATCATAGTCTTGTGCTTTTTTTCTGACCAAATTGCCAGTGTATTTTTCTAAGTGATCACAATCCAATCATTCTTCTGTCTTTTAAAGGCCCACTAAAGACAAAATGAAAGTTCCCATTATATACGTATATGCGTTTTGTAATTGGCTTATGGCGGTCACATGATACAGGGGGAGGGGAAATTGGATTAATTTTGAAAAGAAAATATTTTACTTGTTATTTAAAATGTAAAATTAGTGCTATTGCATTGTCTGTTTATTGCGTATTTGTCAGTTATTCATTTCTGCTATATTTAGTTATTCTTTAATACCCCTCAAGCTCCCAATTGTTACCTCCCAAAAACAACACAAAATTATATAATGGCCCAGGGGCCTTTAAAAGTCTGTAGTGATGCTAATAGGTGATAATGCACAATTAACCTTTTGTGCTTCAAAACCATTGAGTCGTGTGTACATCTTCTTAAAGGGACATGATACACAAATGTTGAAGCACTTGAAAGTGATGCAGTGTAGCTTTTAAAAGGTGACTAGAAAATATTTCTTGAACATCTCTATGTATAAAAGGAAGATATTTTACCTTGAAATTTCCACAATAGCCACATCCCATTGTAAAGCACCAATCAGGATGCTAGTCCCAGAATGTGCAAGGGAGTGTGCATCTGGTATGTGCAGGCACATTCATGTTATTTTAACCTCCTCAGTTTAAGGAAGTTTACTATTAAGATTTTAGTGAAATCTCATGCAATCACAGTAACGCAGTGTGACATCAGCACTGATTAAGCTGATTGGCTGCTGTTTTTTTCTTTTCTTTTTTTAACATGCAGCTTATAGTAGCTGAAGTATAACTGTTCACAGAGCACTTACTATTGTGAGCTGAAGAAATGTTGAGGTAAAATATCTTCCTTATTTTACATAAAGATGTTTAGGTGACATTTTCTTGTCAGCTTTCTACAGTTATGCTACATCACTTTCAAGTGATTTAGCACACCGTATTATGTTACCTTAAAGGGATTTGAATAGGGGCATTATTAGTAGAGTAGGCAAGTGTGTTTGTTGGGTTATTTATTTAGTAAATGTCATCCGATATGACTAGTGTAATATCAGTGTGCGTTGGGCATGGCAATTATTTTTGAGGTACTTATTAATTTGAAAGATATTATCTGGTGTTTTATCAAGTCCTTTTAACTGTGGAATTCGTTAAGTGAAAAATGTGTTGTTAATTTACTAGATATTTTATAAAAGTAATTTTGACTTGTAGAGATTGACAACATGTTTCTGCTACATAATATCCGTGCCACTGTGCTTTTGTTTACTCAGCTTTATAGATAATGATTATTATTATTTAGTTTGCACAGCCTTACTAATAATGACTTTTTCTTCACTATTTATTGATACATACAGGAATTAGTAGACATCTGAATTTTAATAAATGATAACACTTTGTCATTTCTCTTCTTATTGACTTTCTGTTAAATCACCTAATGGAAAATATTGCTAAATTTAAAGTATTTTTAAACATATGCAAATATGACTACAAATGACAGCTTGATTACTAGTGAGGTCACAAAGGTCATACACTTTCATTTCCTGTAACTTCTTGTTAATACATTGGCTGTTTGAATTTTGCTAATTAAAGTGTTATTTACTGAGAGTAAATGAAATGACTAAAATGACTATTTATGTGTCCTATAAAACATATTATGCACATGTGTGCATATACATAGCTATATCCTGCAGGCAGAGGCAGACGTAAGCGTTTGCACAGGGCAGTGACTTGAAGCTGCTGTGCACCCCTGAGAGCAGTTAGCAAAGGAGGAAGCAGTGACAAGTAGACTAATTTCTGCTGTTACCCAAAGCCTTGTGCAAAGACCATGCACAGGGGAAATTGCCAGGACTTATCACATGACCTTCAGCTGCTGTCCTCCTCCTGCAGGTCCTAACTGTACATGAACCTTACAAAGGGGTGATAGGGCAAGGAGTCTAATATAAGTCTGATTAGGATATGGGTTTGCATGATGAGAGTCCTAACCTGAGGTCTCTATGGGTTATGAGGTCTAATTTATGGTCTAGATTGGTGCCAAGTTGCCCTTGCTTTCCTTTGGCCCTGGGGTTTTGTGAGTTGTCAGTGGGACCATTCTCCTGGTGTTACTCTTTTTGTGAAAAATACTTTTGTCCTCACTTTGACAAATTTGGTGTCATCATTTCTGTAGTGTATGTACTACTGATCCCCTTCCAGCAAATTAGTTATAATAAATAAAAAATCCTATGCTTTGTTATGTAAAGCATAGCAATCTGCTACAGTATAATTTACCATTTCTACAGTTTCCATGAGATTCCGATCAATGGGAGAATTTTTTTTCTCCAAGACCCTTTTAGCCAAACAATCTCAACCCCCCTTGGGCACAATACATAGAGATTTATTTAAAGTAGCAAACATAGCCGAGGATATAAAATGTTTTATGATGACAGTAACAATGTCCCTCTCACGTTGGGAATGATAAGTGTTGCATAATGAGCTTGCATGAAAAAAAAACTTCAATGAAAAATTACATCTGAAATTACTTCTCAGGCCCGTTCTATTTTGAAGTATTTTAATATAGTAAATTGCATCCTACAATTAAGTTAATCTGCATTCGTATTACCATTTCAGTGAGCAATTACACTCAAAGACAGATGAAAAAAGTATTTGGGAAAGAGTGACTTGAAGTTGACATGATGGTGATTTTCCTTCTATGCTCTCAGAATGTTTTTAACTCCTAAATTACAGGAGAGGATAACAATTAATATGCTAATCTGTTTTACCTGCTTGACAGCCAAAGTATTAAATATAGCTTTAAATTGCAGAACTATTGTTACAGGTATGGTGCATATATAATAGACAGCCAGACAAACAGACAGAAAGATAGCTAGATAGACAGACAGATAGAGATAGATAGAGATAGACATGGATATATAGGGGTCAATTTATAAATCTCTGTACGGAGCTTGATGCCCCGTGTTTCCGGCGACTTCTGCTCCATAATCTGTCCTTTTTAGCTTATGAACTTTTTAGCTTATTAGGTCAGCCGACCGCCTCTCTTTTTTATCCATACTATTCATAATATTTAGATTATCTGACTTTTAATGTTTTAATATAATAAATACATTTTATAATGTCACTTTAAACTGTCTTTCTCTATATTTGAACATACATATCCAGGCGCGAGCAAGCGTAGACAAATTTTAATTATTTTTGTATTACAAAGCAGATACCTCTTCTTAGTATAAATATACGTAACCCATTAGTTTCATCAGTTTCAAACTTATAGAGGTTTAAGCATTTATGCGCTATATCTCCTACCACTCTTCTTTTTTCGGCTCCATAACCTGTCCGCCTGCTCTGAGGTGGCGGACAGAAATCAACCCGATCGAATATGATCGGGTTGATTGACGCCCCCTGCTAGCGGCCGATTGGCCCCAAATCTGCAGGGGGCGGCATTGCACAAGCAGTTCACAAGAACTGCTGGTGCAATGATAAATGCCGACAGCGTATGCTATCAGCATTTATCGATGTGCAGCGGACATGATACGCTGCATCGTATCATGTCTGCTCGCACTTTAGTAAATTGACCCCATTGAGATATAGATAGATAGATAGATAGATATATAGATATATATAGATAACCTTATAAATAGATATAACGTGACATTGATAACTATCCTCATGTTTTGTCATCAGGCATTTAAAGTAGTGTGTTTGCCAAAATCCCAGATTTCATTGTACATAATGCATATAGAAATACACTATTCTGTAGAATAGCTTATTAACCCACTGGCAGCCAAAGGAAAATACAATGCTTCAGTGGACATGTGTTGTAGCCACTGGCCACTAAGGGGTTAAATATCTATTGTTTCTTTTCCTTTAAAAAATATATTTAGTATAATATTTTTTTTAAAGAAAGAATTCCATGCAGTAGACATTTAACTTCCAGCATGAAACTATACACATTAAGATGAGGAATATCTACAGCTTTCTGTTCCTTACTAGTTTCCTGGTTTCTTTGTCCCACTGTTCTCATGGGGGAGATGCTGCCTCACATCAGTTTGGTATAAATCCCATTATAGACTAATTTCAGATGTGGCAAAGAGACATATTATTTGGTTGGAAATAGAGTCCTTTGATCTTAAAACGTTGTTGTGGAACTTGAATAAAACTCTCAAGAGGATGTCAATGTGATCTGATGCAGTGCACAACTTTATCCCTGGGGGGCTACAATACAGGGCATATTTTACGCATGAGCTGAAGCTAAAGAGTGTGTCTACGGATACTCAGGCTCAACCTACCAAAGGGGACAGCCGCACATTACCCTTTAATGTGCTACAAGTCCCTATGGCAGTTCAAGAAATATTTATCAGAACAATAATGTTGTTGGAAGCTGAAATGTTAAATTGTTTAATGATAGTTTAAACAATTTATTGTAACGTGGTTGTACTATATACAAGATTGTAAAATTACAGTCAAATCCACATTTGCACAGCAACAGTGACATATTGTTCACAGCTCCAATTGTGTTTAATGCTCTCGGACATAACCTCATATTTGGTTTGTCACGGAATCTTGATATGCGTTAGCAGCAGTGGCATTTAACTAATTTTCAACAAAATGGCAGTTTAATTAAATTATTTTATGGATCTGAAGAAGAAATGTTATTTGTAATAGGCAAAGACTCACATGATTATCCCAGAGTTTACATTCGGAATAACCATTTTTTATAACAGTCAGGAGTCTATTTCATATATTTCTGTATATTCATTTTATAAAAAATTGGAATTTTAACCCAAATAGATGTGCAATCAATGCATGAGAGATAAAGTGTTAGATTTTTTTTAGCAGAGGGCCCCATAGAAGACTATGGTGAGAAGAAGTTAGCGCGGTCGTGATGTCCGAAGTCTTAACGTTAATTTGCATCTACATAACCTGGTCATGTAAATATTTTACTTTGAGCGGAGTTAGTGCAAGAGCAAAAATGTAGTTAGAGTGCCACTTGTAATCTAGCGCATTGTGTCTAATTCAAATGGCTTCTAATTTTATTTAAGCAATTTATCATTATTTAATTTGACATCATTTATTTAATTTAATTTTATACATTTTTGTTTACACCTACCTGTGTACCTAGTATTACAGAATTTGATAGTGCTTTACAAATAAATGATTTATATAGATGATAGCTAGATAGATAGATAGATAGATAGATAGATAGATAGATAGATATGTAGATAGACAGACAGACAGATAGATAGATAGATAGATAGATAGATAGATATGTAGACAGACAGACAGACAGACAGACAGATAGATAGATAGATAGATAGATAGATAGATATGTAGATAGACAGACAGACAGACAGACAGACAGACAGACAGACAGACAGACAGACAGACAGACAGACAGACAGATAGATAGATAGATAGATAGATAGATAGATAGATAGATATGTAGATAGATAGATAGATAGATGTTATATAGGATATATTTGTTCCTCCTCACAATTTTTTAAGTAAACAGGAGTTAGTTTACAAATTCTGGGATTAATTGCATTTTCAGGGCCAGATTACAAGTGGAGCATTTTGTAAAGGTACTGTTTGAGCGTTAACTGCGCTAGAAGTAAGATTTTTGCTTGTGTCGGGTTGCGCTCATGTTACAAGTAAACAGTTTTCACTCACACGCTAACCCTACAAGCGTAAAAACCGAACTTCAAATATTGTGCACACGATTGCACATTTCCCCATAGAAATCAATAGAGCAAAAAAGTTGAAAAAAACCACCCTACTCGAGCTCAAACCCGAACATATATTCTCGAATGCACTAACCCCACATAAAATATGATTATTTCCCAAACCAATGTTCTTACCACATAGCAGAATATGTTCTATTTATTTATAAATACATATTTCTACATATATCTGGTGGTATTTTGGTAATATATATATATATATAGAGGTATAGACATATACAGCTTTATAAAGGAATATCTATTTACAAAATACATAGAAAATATTCCTCTATATGCAGAACATTGGAATGTGAAATATTTACAGCACATATACATATAAACACTTAAGTAAATATGAATATTGGATAAATATGCTTTTACATGTTTTCATCTACTTAACTGCAAAGGCCTCCAATGCACTTATATGTATGGCATATGTATTTATGTGTTAATATGTGTATATATCTGTGAATACATAAACATATAAATACATATGTATTGTACACACATACACACACATATATATATACTTACATATACATATTTGGACATGTATATGTATGTATCTCTTTGTCAAAGCACTTTACCTGCCTTTTTATCCAACACCTGAGATCTCATATCTTTCAGCCCTCATAACGTCTTTGTGCAGTATTTAGTTTTAAAATAATTTTTATTAGATGGTGTTATTATGTGTTTGGTATACTTTGTAATGTATTTTGTATGTGTTTAGCGAACACTTTTTTGTGTTGCAAAACAGTTAATCAGAGTTCTGAGGTAATGCTAACCCGATGCACGTTAACTTATATTGCGCTCAAGTGATCACATTTACTTTAAAAAACCTGACGTGTGCCAACACCCATGATAAACCCCTTAATGCTCATATGTAACTGTTAGTGCTCCACTCGTAACATAGCCCTTAATCTACAAATAGAATTCCAAAACATTGAGAAGGATTTTATTGCTAGCATTGTCTTTACAGCACATCATTTCCAATAAACACAAGTCTTTACACTTTTCCTTGAATTCGTTCACATCTGATCATCTCCACTGAAGGGTCAAAAGCGCATGAGTGAGTAGTTATTTTAAAGGACATGGTTTTTAAACACATTTACTCGCCTAAACCCCTGTGAATAAAGAGGATCTCTCAGCATGATGGGGGGCTTAAAAAGCTACAACCCTCTAAAGGATTGACTCTTGCTGCAGAGGAGGAGGGGGCTGCTTTTCTACAGAAACCCTCCCTTTTCCAGTCTTAGAGTGGCCTAAAACTGAATATCAGCATCTGTACTCTGCCTGTCGGAAGCAGCCATGAGAGAACATAACAACCTGCTGTTCCAAAAATAATGAATCAAGGTAAAACCAAGCCCCTTTATTTTAATCTTCCAACTTAGGGAAACTATATTTAATGTATCTATTGTTCTACCTCTAAACTGTTTAACCAACAACATTTGTTGAGTCTGGAGAAAAAAAAATTTAATTGTGCAAATTGTTTTACTTTTCTAAGTCTTTTAATGTGGTTGGTATAATTTAGGATGTGGAAAAAAACATAAAAAAAATGAATTGCTCATCTGATCCCTAGCAAATTAGAAGATGGAAAAGTTTCAGTCATATTATATATTTTGTGTTATATTGAATGGAAAGGTACAGATATGTGTCATAAGAAAGGAATTTTCATTAATAATTATTTAGGGATGCAATGTCATGTGATGTGGATAAAGAGTCATGTGATATAGCACTGTATGTTTATTACCACAGCCTTAATACTAGTAACAGGGCTATTAATTAGTAAAATTAAATTTCTTGAAAAATGCTCTTCCAAGGCAAATTGAGGTTTTGGTATAACTGGAGTTGAAAAATAAATATGTTGTGAAAAACATAACTGAGTCTAAAATAAAACTCAGGTTCCAAAACACTTAACTTCTGGCGTGATTGAAATATTGTTTTGTCTATCAGGTGATGTCTGCTGGCCAATCAATGGCGGCATTGTAATGTAACTGTAAGCCATTTTTAGTAATATTCTTGTTTTATTGTTGTTGAAACATGGCAATCCTTTAGAGTTTGCATACTTATAGAGGATAACTGTTTTCTCTTTTATTAATATTTTCTCTTTCTTTGTTAAAATGGCAGGTTTTCCTTTGCACATTAGAAATTAGGTGCCATAGTTATTGGTCCAATGGCTTTCTTATATGTTTACATTTCAATATTTGCACAACTTTAAAGTGAGGTATTGACTGGGTAAATTGTGACTTTAAATGTATTATACGAAACTGTGCAAAATAAAAAGCAAGTGCAAAAAAGTTGCATACAAAATTCAAAAACTTTATTGAACTGATGTCTGTTTGGCAATCATATAACTATAAACAATGTGATGCTGGCCTGATGTTTCATTTAATTTAATATTTGAATGCATTGTAAAAATTATATATATTGTAAAATGTTGCTAAGCATTTTAGAGTGGAAACATATTATTTTGTTGAAAGTTTTATGGGAAAAGCACTTGGTTGCCTTGACTTGCCTTACAAATCTGTCCCTATGTAATAAATATATCATACAGTTGTATGATTTAAAGGGATTCAACCCCTTATTTTTTTCTCTCTGTATTTTAAATGTATTACAGTTTCTTGTTTATTGTTAAACAGATATTCCATTACTGAGATTGTTTATTTTTATTTTTACTTAGTTTTTATATTTCTGAGGAATATCACTTTGTCCACAGCGGTGGGAGCTCTACTTACATAGCCCACAACATTTCTGGGACAGGGAGCTGATGAGCGGTTGTCCCCTAGTGCATTGTGGGTAGAGCTTCACATTAGTATTATTATCATTTATTTGTATAGCGCTGCAAAATTCCGTAGCACTGGCATATGCAGTGGGTGGGGCTGGATGTGTCATGGATGGGTTGAGTGGAGCTAGGATCTCTTAGACTGGACTGAGCAATCCCTGTAAATCATAACATTTGTATTTATGTGTGTGACTGCAGAAGGGACAATGGGAAGACCTCCCAAACTGTAGAAATCCCACAGTATTGGGGTGGTTAGGAGGTATGTATTTATCAGTCTTAAAAGGAATATTAAACACTAAATACCCTTGATAAGCATAATATTGAGGTTAGCATTCACCTTCCTGTAGGCATGAGTGCCACCATGGTAAAAAAATAGCTTTACTGCTTTCCAGTGATGATGTGCAGCAACTCTCCTTTAGATACGTGCAACCTAACCTAGGTTATAAAGTGGTGGCATCCATGATTAGAGGGAGGGGGATAAAATGTATTTAGTGTTAAATGTCCCTTTAAGCCATTAGTTTTCTGGTCTGGCAACATTCTATAAGAAGCCTTATCAGTATGACTAAGCTCATATGGGGTTGTTTAAAAGTAAATTTTTACCTTGGGAACTGTGTATCTCATTTAGGGAAGTTCAATCATATTCTTTATGTGAAGGAGAAACACTATCTTTACAATATAGTGCTCAGTAAAATAATCTGATGATTTCTCGCCATGTCGGTGAGTTTTTTTGAATCAGAAGTGAGAGTTTGTAATCAAGAGTGAAAGAGAGTAATACATGCATTTTTATATTTGTTTTAAAGTATATTGAGTTAAAAATATTTACCTTTAATTAGATTCTTAAAAAAAGCTTTATTCATGTATTTATTTTTCCTCCCCTTTTATTGTTAGCATTGTTGTGTTGTTTATAGAATTCTTCTGTCATATTAAATTAACCCTTCATAATCCCTTAAATAACCCTTAATCTACCTGATGATAAAGTACATTTTGTTTTGTGTGATATTAATCATCAATATAAACACGATATTTTATAAAAAAAAAAATCAGAAAGTTTGAAAACACATTTTAGTGTGCACAAAGCATCTCACTTAGGGCTTCAGGTACGAAGCAGCGAGAGCTGCTCCAGAGCCCGTGTGGGGCAGGTTCGCTTACACTAGCCTGCTTCCTGCAATGTAAGAAGCTCCCTCGCTCTCTGTGATTGACAGCCCCTTCAGTCACACGATTGGTTGCTTGAATGAAGGCGCGGACATTACACACTGCAATGAGTGTGTAATGATACATACGGGCCAGCTTACAAACAAATCCCCTGCCCATATGTAGCGAAGGTGGGCGGACAGCTTTGCAAATGGAGAAACTGTCCGTCCGCCTCTTAGTACATGGGACCTAAGTATGACAACATTTTTTTACTGTTAGTTCAATATTATAAATGCTATTAATTAAATAGAATATACTGTATGCAATTCAGTTTAAAGTATTTGTTTCCTGATTAGAAAGCCAAAGTATTAATGTTTGTACAGAGAAAGTGAAATATATTTTTAGTAGCATATTTGGGCCTGTGGGTTTAGCATGAGGTTTTCCACTGAGTGGGTCGTACTGGAGAAAGACCAAATGGCTTTGCCTTCTGTGGTTCTAATATTTGTAGACAAAGGTCTTACACCTATCACTTTGCATTATTTTAGTGTTACATAAAAAAAATAAAAATTAAGAAACTAATGAGCCAACATTATTCTTTGTATTCAGACTAGGGATGTGCATTTGTTTTCGGATGAATATACATTCGTTTCGAAAATCGGATTTTCTTTTTTGTTTATATCCAAATAAATGCACTAGCAAATTTTAAAGAAAACGGAAAAAAAAATACTGATGAAATTCATCATTATTTATTCATTACCTTTAAAAAGGTAAAATAATTACCTTAATGTGCTCTGGAGAGCGCTAACCCGATCCTCTTCTTGACAGATCCCAGCTGCGCTAACAGGAGGCTTAGTTTGCTTAACCAGAGATTAGATCTAGGCAGCTTTGGGGCTTTAAAGTTGGTGGTAGTGGGGTGTTAGAAAAAAGCGGCACTGAATAGTGCCTTTACATTGCATTCTATGGGAACGTGTAAGGCCACGCCCACCGTCTTTACGCCACAGCAATCAGCTGTTCTAGTGAGCCGGCTTTGTTATCGAGCGGCTGTGTTGTTTGCGGCTGTTTTTTTATACAGTTTATAACTGTTTCTTTTTGTACTTGCCTTTGAATACCGTGGATATCCCTGTGGATACGATCCCCTTCAGTGAGCGCAGGAGGATTACATTGACTATCAATGCACGTATGTGAATAAAGGAGGAATTCCTGAGACTCTGCCACTTGTGAGTGTTTATTTGTCACTGTTTTAATAAATCTTTTTACACTTAGAGGAATGTGCACCATGTTTTCTATTCTTCTTTATACAGCTACCATCTGGTTTCCAGTGCAGTGATTTACAAGGGGCAGCAATTCTAGCATTTTCATCTCCCTGTGCAACTACACAGAACTTTTCCTATTACCATATATCCTTTTGAGTGAATCATATACTTTTAGATGGTGCACTTTTTATTGGGTTTTGTTTAATATGTGTATTAACACATAAATATATATGTAGAGAAGGGAAAGGTCTGCGCTCAAGAGGTGTGAATGAGTCACAAAATCACGGGGACAAAAACAGAGAGAGACTAATAAGTTCAAAACCAAAGGTGTTTTAAGCTAGTTTTTGAAAACTGCTCATCTTGTGTTACCCCAATCATATGAGGTAAGTGACTTGCATCAATAGGAAATATTTCCCCATTGTGGTAAAGATGGTGTACTTGCGTCTGTTGCACCTGCTATGAATGTGGTAGTTGGGTGTACTGGTATAATACACAAATCTGTACTGGTATAATACACAAATCTGTACTGGTATAATACACAAATCTGTACTGGTATAATACACAAATCTGTACTGGTATAATACACAAATCTGTACTGGTATATTACACAAATCTGTACTGGTATATTACACAAATCTGTACTGGTATAATACACAAATCTGTACTGGTATATTACACAAATCTATACTGGTATATTACACAAATCTGTACTAGTATATTACACAAATCTGTACTGGTATATTACACAAATCTGTACTGGTATATTACACAAATCTGTACTGGTATAATACACAAATCTGTACTGGTATAATACACAAATCTGTACTGGTATAATACACAAATCTCTACTGGTATATTACACAAATCTGTACTGGTATATTACACAAATCTGTACTGGTATAATACACAAATCTGTACTGGTATATTACACAAATCTATACTGGTATATTACACAAATCTGTACTAGTATATTACACAAATCTGTACTGGTATATTACACAAATCTGTACTGGTATATTACACAAATCTGTACTGGTATAATACACAAATCTCTCCTGGTATAATACACAAATCTGTACTGATATACTACACAAATCTGTACTGGTATATTACACAAATCTGTACTGGTATAATACACAAATCTGTACTGGTATATTACACAAATCTGTACTGGTATACTACACAAATCTGTACTGGTATATTACTCAAATCTGTACTGGTATAATACACAAATCTGTACTGGTATATTACACAAATCTGTACTGGTATATTACACAAATCTGTACTGGTATATTACACAATTCTGTACTGGTATAATACACAAAGCTGTCCTGGTATATTACACAAATCTGTACTGGAATATTACACAAATCTGTACTGGTATAATACACAAATCTATACTGGTATATTACACAAATATGTACTGGTATATTACACAAATCTTTACTGGTATAATACACAAAGCTGTCCTGGTATTACACAAATCTGTACTGGTATATTACACCAATCTTTACTGGTATATTACACAAATCTGTACTGGTATATTACACAAATCTATACTGGTATATTACACAAATCTGTACTGGTATATTACACACATCTGTACTGGCATAATACACAAATCTGTACTGGTATAATACACAAATCTGTACTTGTATAATACACAAATCTGTACTGATATATTACACAAATCTGTACTGGTATATTACACCAATCTGTACTGGTATATTACACAAATCTGTACTGGTATATTACACAAATCTGTACTGGTATAATACACAAATCTGTACTTCTATAACACACAAATCTGTACTGGTATAATGCACAAATCTTTACTGGTATAATACACAAAGCTTACCTGGTATAATACACATAACTGTTCTGGTATATTACACAAATCTGTACTGGTATAATACACAAATCTGTACGGGTATAATACACAAAGCTGTCCTGGTATAATACACAAATCTGTACTTCTATAACACACAAATCTGTACTGGTATAATGCACAAATCTTTACTGGTATAATACACAAAGCTTACCTGGTATAATACACATAACTGTTCTGGTATATTACACAAATCTGTTCTGGTATAATACACAAATCTGTACTGGTATAATACCCAAAGCTGTCCTGGTATAATAAACAAAGCTGTCCTGGTATAATATACAAATCTGTACTGGTATAATACACAAATCTGTACTGGTATAATACACAAATCCGTACTGGTATATTACACAAATCTGTACTGGTATAATACACAAATCTATACTGGTATGTTACACAAATCTGTACTGGTATAATACACAAATCTGTACTGGTATATTACACAAATCTGTACTGGTATAATACACAAATCTATACTGGTATATTACACAAATCTGTACTGGTATAATACACAAATCTATACTGGTATATTACACAAATCTGTACTGGTATAATACACAAATCTGTACTGGTATAATACCCAAAGCTGTCCTGGTATAATAAACAAAGCTGTCCTGGTATAATATACAAATCTGTACTGGTATAATACACAAATCTGTACTGGTATAATACACAAATCTGTACTGGTATATTACACAAATCTGTACTGGTATAATACACACAGGTGATGGCAGTGGTAAGAAAAAAAAGTATTTATTAGTTAACAGTAGTGAAATCAATTTCTTCAGTTTCAATCTAAAAGTTTTTCTGCATTATAGGTTGCAGCAATAAAGTCTGAATAAAACTTGCTGTTGAACTCCTGCTGTACAGCCACAAGTTCACAAAAAGCAGGGAAGTGTTACACCATATAACGGTGAAGGGGATTCCAGCTCTATATTCAGAGGCTAAAAGCAAGCGTCCTATACGGACTAATTCTCTAACAAGAGATACCCATCCAGTACGTTAGATATATAGGGGCATATGTATCAAGCTCCGAATCGAGCTTGATGCCCCGTGTTTCTGGTGAGCCTGCAGACTCGCCAGAAACAGCAGTTATGAAGCAGCGGTCACAAAGACCGCTGCTCCATAACCTGTCCGCCTGTCTGAGCAGGCGGACAGACATCGCAGGAAATCAACCCGATTGAATACGATCGGGTTGATTGACAACCCCCTGCTGGCGGCCTATTGGTCGCAAGTCTGCAGGGGGCGGCGTTGCACCAGCAGCTCTTGTGAGCTGCTGGTGCAATGCTGAATACGGTGAGCGTATTGCTCGCTGTATTCGGCGAGGTCTGTCGGACCTGATCCGCACTGTCGGATCAGGTCCAACAGACCTTGATAAATATGGGTCATAAAGTTCACTTCCCTGTAAGTCTTGTGTGAGTCCTGTTCGGAGGTAAAGGATGCAGATCCAGCTCTCGTGTCGTCCGTAATTCCTGAATTGTGATGAACCCGGAAGTGACGTCACTGCTGTGTTTCGTGAGTGTATCACTTCGTCAGAGGGGTGTAACAGACGCAAGTGAGAACACCATCTTTACCACAGTGGGGAAATATTTCCTATTGATGCAAGTCACTCACCTCATATGATTGAGGTAACACCAGATGAGCAGTTTTCAAACACTAGCTTAAAACACCTTTGGTATTTAACTTATTACACTATAAGTCTCTCTCTGTTTTTGTCCCCTTGATTTTTCTTTTTTGTCTCCTCCTTCTGGCACTTACTGACTCATTCACACCCCTTGAGTGCAGACCTTTCCCTTCTCTATATTTCTTTCTACCCCTGACTCCCCCCCCCAGTAGTGGCCCTAAGGGATCTAGTCTGTATTAGGTCAACAGCACAGGGATTTTTCTGCTTCTTTTCTCTTTCCTCTCTTATACTCCGCTCCCTTCCTCCTTGTATTTTCTTATGAGATTTATAAGATATTGCTATCAAACACTTAGGCCTAGATTTGGAGTTTTGTCGGTAACGACCCGCGTAGCTAACGCCGGCTTTTTTCTGGCCGCACCATAAAAATAACTCTGGTATTGAGAGTCCACATAAAGGCTGCGTTAGGCTCCAAAAAAGGAGCGTAGAGCATTTTTAACGCAGCTTCAACTCTCAATACCAGCGTTGCTTACGCAAGCGGCCAGCCTCAAAAACGTGCTCGTGCACGATTCCCCCATAGAAAACAATGGGGCTGTTTGAGCTGAAAAAAAACCTAACACCTGCAAAAAAGCCGCGTTCAGCTCTTAACGCAGCCCCATTGTTTGCTATGCGGAAACACCTCCTAAGTCTGCACCTAACACCCTAACATGTACCCCGAGTCTAAACACCCCTAACCTTACACTTATTAACCCCTAATCTGCCGCCTCCACTATCGCTGACACCTGCATTTTATTTTTAAGCCCTAATCTGCCGCTCCGTAAACCGCCGCTACTTACATTATCCTTATGTACCCTTAATCTGCTGCCCCTAACACCGCCGACCCCTATATTATATTTATTAACCCCTAATCTGCCCCCCACAATGTCGCCTCCACCTGCCTACACTTATTAACCCCTAATCTGCCGAGCGGACCTGAGCGCTACTATAATAAAGTTGATCGGAACAGCCAATAGAATGCGAGCTCAATCTGATTGGCTGATTGGATCAGCCAATCGGATTGAACTTGATTCTGATTGGCTGATTCCATCAGCCAATCAGAATATTCCTACCTTAATTCCGATTGGCTGATAGAATCCTATCAGCCAAACGGAATTCGAGGGACGCCATCTTGGATGACGTCCCTTAAAGGAACCGTCATTCTTCAGTTGGACGTCGCCGGAAGAAGATGGGTCCGCGGTGGAGGTCTTCAGGATGGAGCCGGTCGTCATTGGATGAAGATAGAAGATGCCGCTTGGATCAAGATGGTTGCCGGTCTGGATCGCCTCTTCTTCCCGGATAGGATGAAGACTTTGGAGCCTCTTCTGGACCTCTTCAGCCACCGGATGATGGATCGCCAACCCCCGCTTGGGTTGGATGAAGATTTTGGAGCCAGGACGGATCGGTGATACCTGGTGAGGTGAAGACAAGGTAGGATGATCTTCAGGGGCTTAGTGTTAGGTTTATTTAAGGGGGGTTTGGGTTAGATTAGGGGTATGTGGGTGGTGGGTTGTAATGTTGGGGGGGGGTATTGTATGTTTTTTTTTACAGGCAAAAGAGCTGAACTTCTTGGGGCATGCCCCACAAAGGGCCCTGTTCAGGGCTGGTAAGGTAAAAGAGCTTTTAACTTTAGTAATTTAGAATAGGGTAGGGCATTTTTTATTTTGGGGGGCTTTGCTGTTTTATTAGGGGGCTTAGAGTAGGTGTAATTAGTTTAAAATTGTTGTAATATTTTTCTTATGTTTGTAGATTTTTTTTTATTTTTTGTAACTTAGTTCTTTTTTATTTTTTGTACTTTAGTTAGTTTATTTCATTGTAGTTATTTGTAGATATTGTATTTAATTAATGTATTGATAGTGTAGTGTTAGGTTTAATTGTAGGTAATTGTAGGTATTTTATTTAATTAATTTAATGATAGTATAGTGTTAGGTTTAATTGTAACTTAGGTTAGGATTTATTTTACAGGTAATTTTGTAATTATTTTAACTAGGTAACTATCAAATAGTTCTTAACTATTTAATAGCTATTGTACCTGGTTAAAATAATTACAAAGTTGCCTGTAAAATAAATATTAATCCTAAAATAGCTACAATGTCATTATAATTTATATAGTAGCTATATTAGGGTTTATTTTACAGGTAAGTATTTAGCTTTAAATAGGAATAATTTATTTAATAAGAGTTAATTAATTTCGTTAGATTAAAATTATATTTAATTTAGGGGGGTGTTAGTGTTAGGGGTTAATACTATTTATTATAGGGTTAGTGAGGCGGATTAGGGGTTAATAACTTTATAATAGTAGCGGTGCGGTCCGCTCGGCAGATTAGGGGTTAATAAGTGTAGGCAGGTGGAGGCGACGTTGAGGGGGGCAGATTAGGGGTTAATAAATATAATATAGGGGTCGGCGGTGTTAGGGGCAGCAGATTAGGGGTACATAGCTATAATGTAGGTGGCGGCGCTTTGCGGTCGGCAGATTAGGGGTTAATTATTGTAGGTAGCTGGCGGCGACGTTGTGGGCGGCAGATTAGGGGTTAATAAATATAATACAGGGGTCGGCGGTGTTAGGGGCAGCAGATTAGGGGTACATAAGTATAACGTAGGTGACGGTCGGCAGATTAGGGGTTAAAAAATTTAATCGAGTGGCGGCGATGTGGGGGGGCCTCGGTTTAGGGGTACATAGGTAGTTTATGGGTGTTAGTGTACTTTAGAGTACAGTAGTTAGGAGCTTTATAAACCGGCGTTAGCCCAGAAAGCTCTTAACTACTGACTTTTTTCTGCGGCTGGAGTTTTGTCGTTAGATGTCTAACGCTCACTTCAGACACGACTCTAATTACCGGAGTTAGAAAGATCCCATTGAAAAGATAGGATACGCAATTGACGTAAGGGGATCTGCGGTATGGAAAAGTCGCGGCTGAAAAGTGAGCGTTAGACCCTATTTTGAGTGACTCCAAATACCAGAGTTAGCCTAAAACCAGCGTTAGGAGCCTCTAAAGCTGGTTTTCACGGCTAACGCCAAACTCCAAATCTAGGCCATAGTGATCCCAGACATCTTGATTAAACTAGCTATGCAAGCGCTATAAACCACCCTTTGATTCACACTCACATACATATATATTCATATATTCTGCCCATCACTGCGCTAATTACCTCCTTGGCTGCGCGAGGTTCTGATGCTGTCTGTGACAGCATTAGAACGAGGCTCCCACAGGAGACTATCGTGAGTGCAATGCTTCCTAGCAATGTGAACGTGAGCTTGCGTTCCCATTGTAATTAACTAGTAATAACAGCGCACATTAGCGTGCACTGGAATTACAAAGTGGAGCACTAATATCGCTTGCATGCAAGTGATATTTAGCAATCCACGTGTCATCTAGCCCTTACATTTGTTTTAACAAAACTAATATAAATGTTTAATGAAGATTTGATTTTCATTTCATATAATCTAAGTGATGATAGGTTGAAATAAACATATTAAGAATTATATTGGTGTGTAATCATAAAAAAACTTCAGGACACATCCCAAAAAATGCTTGCATGGATCCCATACCGTAACCAATAATAAACTAGCACGACAAGATAGCCTTAGAAAAGAACGTTTTAAACAACATTAAAGTCCTAGCAAATAGAAGATTTTGAAAACTAAGGGCACTTTAGAAACACATTGAAAAGCCTGATGGAAAATATTTTCCTGGTCTCCTTTTCTGGGGCAAACTAGAGACAGATGTAAATGAGCTTGTGATCTGATGTAACCAATCATTAATGTTATGTAGAATCAAATCAATGTCTTCATAATTGGGTATAATGGAAACACCCCTGCCTTTTTAAAGGGGTGTGGAACAAGCATATTTTTCAGAACACAGTTTTACAGCATATGTTGTCATTCTTCAATTGCAAGTTGGTTATAATGGCATCCTTTACAAATGACTAGCAAACCTATGTCACATTGAGTCTTTTTTTTAAAAAATACAACAAAAAACATACAACTGACTGACTATTAGAAGTATAGAACGTAAGCTTTCAACGTGATATCTACTTGTGACTCCAACTTACTATAGAGCTAAAATCAGGTTTTCAAGTTGCATAATATGCATCTTCTGACTTACTTAAGAACCGAACTATATCATTTATTAATATGAAAATATATATTCCCTCATTTTTAATGTATGCAACTAATTTTAACACATAGGGGGATATTTATCAAAGGTCTGGTGGACCTGATCCCAAAGTGCGGATCAGGTCCGCCAGCCCTCGCTGAATGCGGAGAGCAATACGCTCTCCATATTCAGCATTGCACCATCAGCTCTTGTGAGCTTCTGGTGCAACGCCACCTCCTGCAAATTCGTGGCCAATCGGCCGCTAGCAAGGAGGTGTCAATCAACCCGATCGTACGCGATCGGGTTGATTTTCGGCAATGTGTGTCCGCCTGCTCAGAGCAGGCGGACAGGTTATGGAGCAGAGGTCTTTGTGACTGCTGCTTCATAACTGCTGTTTTTGGCGAGCCTGCAGGCTCACCAGAAACACGGGGCATCAAGCTCCGTCCAGAGCTTGATAAATGGGCCCCATTAATACCGACTAGAATACATTTTAAAAACAAATATCTATATGCATTTTAAAAACACCAAAATATTTATAGTTTAATTGATATTGTACTTTTTTAATAATCATTCATCAACGTTGTGCTATTTTAGTGCAAAATAAATTTTAAAAATCCAGCCAATCAGATCAGCATTTTATGAAGTCTATTTACCAATCAGAGAATAGATAAATATGAAACACATCTGAATTGCTTCCTTGGTTTTTGATATAGCTCTAGTTTTTGTTTGCCTGTTTTTTAGTTTTTAATTCTATCTATCTATTATCTATATATCTATCTATCTATCTATCTATCTATCTATCTATCTATCTGTCTGTCTGTCTGTCTTTCTGTCTGTCTATCGATCAATCGATCTATCTATCTATCTATCTATCTATCTATCTATCTATCTATCTATCTGTCTAGCTACCTCCAATAAAATAAAACTGCAATATTTTTAATAAAATAACTGGTTGACATGGAAAAAAAATGATCACATTCACAACATTATAAAACTACTGCATATGAGGATTTCTCCCAAGCACCAAGAAATGTAAAATATTCTATTAGACAGACTGGAAACTGTTTCATTCAGTTTCCAATTTTTAACCCAGTTTAATATAATGTTCTTGAAAGGTTCTTTGTGCCTTGCCAATGACCTCACTTCATCTTCACATGAAACAAAATTGCCTTTCTTGTCGCTGTCTCAAGAATTTCACCCATAAATCTATTTTTCAATTTCGCTTCACATACGTTAGATTGTTATTACTACTTTGCCGTAACATTAGAAAGGATCAGTTAAGTGAGCTTCAGAAAATTGTCATATCATGACACACAGTGATTCTTGTATCCCCTTTCATGAAATCCACTCTACAGTAATAGATCAAATGCCAATATTCTGTTGATACTCTCACTAAGGGGCATTTATATAAGGAAACACGGTTGAAAGAAGTTTAACTTATCAGCAAATAAACATACATAAATGCACGTGGAATTTGCCTTCTTGTGAATTATTTTAATTATATATTTTTTTTAACATCAATCTAGGAGCTTGATGCCTTCAGGCTCGCCGGTAACACAAGTTATGAAGCAGCGGTCTAAAGACCACTGCTCCATAACCTGTCCGCCTGCTCTGAGGCGGCGGACAGACATCGCCAGAAATCAACCCGATCGAATATGATCGGGTTGATTGACACCCCCTGCTAGCGGCCGATTGGACACAAATCTGCAGGGGGCAGCATTGCACCAGCAGTTCACAAGATCTGCTGGTGCAATGATACGCTGTCGGCATTTATCGATGTGCAGCGGACATGATCCGCAATATCGGATCATGTCCGCTCGCACAATGATAATTCGGCCCCTTAAGCTTTATCTAAATTAATGTAATCTGCATAACACAGTTTTGTTTTCAATATTTTGAAATATTAAAAGGGTGCGGTACTCAAGTAAGTTCTGTCATCTAGATCAAATGATGCTGTTTTTTTTAATCCATAACTTTTCAGCATTAAACTAAAGTAATACAGCTGTATCAATTGTGTATATTCTACTAATGGCCATTGGCTTCAGTCTACTATTAGACATGTGCATTAGTTGTGCATTCTGTGGATTTACACAGATCTAAGTGAGTTGCACATTCACATGAAGAAATTTGAATCTGAATAGCGTCGAATGCCACGGGCAGCAGCCATATTTGGCATTTGTAGTTTACAGAATGCAACAAATACACATTTCTACTAATTATAATCAGCTGATAGGTACTTCCTGATATTACTCATTGGTTAAAGTGACAGTCAACACATAAATTGTAATTGTTTAAAAATATAGATAACACCTTTAACACCCATTCCCCATCTTTGCACAACCAACACTGTTATATTAATATATTTTATAACATTTAAACCTCTAAATTTCTTTCCTGTTTCTAAGCCACCACAAACAGCCTCCTATCACATGCTTTTTTGTTAGCTTTTCACAACAGGAGACTGCTAGTTCATGTGAGCCTTATAGATAAAATTGTGCTCATGCTCGTAAGTTCTGCACAACACAGCTAAAATGCAAGTCAATAGATAATAAATAAAAAGTCATGTGATCAGGGGGCTGTCAGATGACGCTTATATACAAGGTAAACAGTATTGGTTATGCAAAACTGGGGAATGGGTAATAAAGGGATTATCTATCTTTTTAAACAATACAATTTTTTGAGTTGACAGTCCCTTTAAAGCCATTTTTCATTAGCAGTAAGTGAACAACTAATACCTGCCTCCCTATAGTCATGGGTGCCACCTACATTCTAGCATGGGTGTCCACAGACATTTTTCCAGGAAGAGGCAAAAAAATGTAATCTGCCCATACAATAAATAAATATATATACATACATACAGGCATAAATAAATATATATACATACATACAGGCATAAATAAATATATATACATACAGGCATAAATAAATATGTATACATACATACAGGCATAAATAAATATATATACATACAGGCATAAATAAATATGTATACATACATACAGGCATAAATAAATATATATACATACAGGCATAAATAAATATATATACATACATACAGGCATAAATAAATATATATACATACAGGCATAAATAAATATATATACATACAGGCATAAATAAATATGTATACATACATACAGGCATAAATAAATATATATACATACAGGCATAAATAAATATATATACATACATACAGGCATAAATAAATATATATACATACATACAGGCATAAATAAATATATATACATACAGGCATAAATAAATATATATACATACATACAGGCATAAATAAATATATATACATACATACAGGCATAAATAAATATATATACATACAGGCATAAATAAATATATATACATACAGGCATAAATAAATATATATACATACATACAGGCATAAATAAATATATATACATACATACAGGCATAAATAAATATATATACATACAGGCATAAATAAATATATATACATACATACAGGCATAAATAAATATATATACATACATACATACAGGCATAAATAAATATATATACATACAGGCATAAATAAATATATATACATACAGGCATAAATAAATATATATACATACATACAGGCATAAATAAATATATATACATACATACAGGCATAAATAAACATGTATACATACATACAGGCATAAATAAACATGTATACATACATACAGGCATAAATAAATATATATACATACATACAGGCATAAATAAATATATATACATACATACAGGCATAAATAAATATATATACATACATACAGGCATAAATAAACATGTATACATACATACAGGCATAAATAAATATGTATACATACATACAGGCATAAATAAATATATATACATACATACAGGCATAAATAAATATGTACATTAGAGATGTCCATTAGATTTAGGACAAATGCACATTCGGCACCAAGTGATATTTGTTTCAATTTCGTCCAAAATAACATTTTCTTGGCTGCAAATGTCTGCAAATGTGCGCTCTATCTGAATCACAAAAGTTATATTTTGACTTGATTGGTTCTTTAAATTTATAGTTGAGTTATGGCATTACTCCCAAGTGGTAACCGGGCCATAGAACAAGCCACTGAGCTGTTGTTTATTCCTGAGCTGTTGTTTGTTCCTGGCAGACTGCTTCTCTTTCTGTGTGTATTTGTTTTAAGATCCTGGGGAAAGTCTCCCTAAGGGTTATGGGGGAAACCAGTTGTGGACTCCTTGCCCAATGTGCTTAGAGGGATATGGCTGCACCTCACTGAGGAGGCCCAAAGAAGTCTGAAATGACCATCTGGGGTTGCCGTTTCCTTTGTTCAGAAGAGAATTGCCTTTTATTTTGGGGATTGACTTACCTTGTTAGGCAGATCAGACTGTGAAAAACATAATTGGGCAAAAAGAAGTTACTTCCAGATGGAAACCAGGGCAAAGAACAAGCCACTGAGCTATTGTTCGTTCCTGGCAGACTGCTTCTCGTTCTCTGTGTATTTGTATTATGACCCTGAGGAAAATCTCTCTAAGGGTGATGGGGGAAACCAGACGTGGACTCCTTACCCAATGTATTTAGAGGGATATGGCAGCACCTCACTAACGAGGCCTAAAGGAGGCTGAAACAATTGTCTGGGGTTGCCATTTGCTTTGTTCAGAGGTGAATAGCCTGGTATTTCAGGGCTGGACTGACTTTGTCAGGTGGGATTAGACTGATGTACTTCAGGAAACTATTCCTTTGTGAAAAGCATAATTGGGTAAAAAGAAGTTACTCCCAGGTAGAACAAGCCACTAAGCTGTTGTTCGTTCCTTGCAGACTGCTTCTCTTTCTGTGGGTATAAATATATATTGTACCATAATACCATCAGATATATGTAGAAATGTGTATTTATGAATAAATAGATCATATTGTGCTATGTGAAGTTTATGTGAAATATTAATATTTTCATGTCAGATTAGAGCACTTAGATTTGTGATAGGGTTTGCACGCAAGTAGGGTGTTATTTTTCACTTTTCTGCTCCATTGACTTCTATGGGGGAATAAGCTAATGTGTTCACAATATTCTAACTTTGGCTTTTTACACGCATCTGGTTAGCGTGCGAGTAAAAACATTTTACTTTCAACATATAATATGAGCGCTACCCGATGCGTGGATAAAGCTTACTTCTAGCGGAGATAGTGCATGAGCTGAAGTGGTAAATACTGCTCAATTTCTGGCTCTAAAAAGTAAGGCCTAGATTTAGAGTTTGGCGGTAGCCGTCAAAACCAGCGTTAGAGGCTCCTAACGCTGGTTTTTACCTCCTGCTGGTATTTAGAGTCAGTCAGGAAAGGGTCTAACGCTCACTTTGCAGCCGTGACTTTTCCATACCGCAGATCCCCCTACGCCATTTGCGTATCCTATCTTTTCAATGGGATCTTTCTAACGCCGGTATTTAGAGTAGTGGCTGAAGTGAGCGTTAGAAATCTAACGACAAAACTCCAGCCGCAGAAAAAAGTCAGTAGTTAAGAGCTCTCTGGGCTAACGCCGGTTTATAAAGCTCTTAACTACTGTGCTCTAAAGTACACTAACACCCATAAACTACCTATGTACCCCTAAACCGAGGCCCCCCCCCACATCGCCGCCACTCTATTAAAAATTTTTAACCCCTAATCTGCCGCTCCGTACACCACCGCCACCTACGTTATCCCTATGTACCCCTAATCTGCTACCCCTAATACCGCCGACACCTACATAATATTTATTAACCCCGAATCTGCCGCCCCCAACATCGCCGCCACCTACCTACACTTATTAACCCCTAATCTGCAGACCGGACCGCAGCGCTACTATAATAAATGTATTAACCCCTAATCCGCCTCACTCCCGCCTCAATAACCCTATAATAAATAGTATTAACCCCTAATCTGCCCTCCCTAATATCGCCGACACCTAACTTCAAGCATTAACCCCTAATCTGCCGACCGGAGCTCACCGCTACTCTAATAAATTTTTTAACCCCTAAAGCTAATTCTAACCCTAACCCTAACACCCCCCTAAGTTAAATATAATTTTTATCTAACGAAATAAATTAACTCTTATTAAATAAATTATTCCTATTTAAAGCTAAATACTTACCTGTAAAATAAACCCTAATATAGCTACAATATAAATAATAATTATATTGTAGCTATTTTAGGATTAATATTTATTTTACAGGCAACTTTGTATTTATTTTAACCAGGTACAATAGCTATTAAATAGTTAATAACTATTTAATAGTTACCTAGTTAAAATAATTACAAAATTACCTGTAAAATAAATTCTAACCTAAGTTACAATTAAACCTAACACTACACTATCAATAAATAAATTAAATAAAATACCTACAATTATCTACAATTAAACCTAACACTACACTATCAATAAATTAATTAAATACAATGCCTACAAATAACTACAATTAAATAAACTAACTAAAGTACAAAAAATAAAAAAGAACTAAGTTACAAAAAATAAAAAAATATTTACAAACATTAGAAAAATATTACAACAATTTTAAACTAATTACACCTACTCTAAGCCCCCTAATAAAATAACAAAGACCCCCAAAATAAAAAAATGCCCTACCCTATTCTAAATTTAAAAAGTTCAAAGCTCTTTTACCTTACCAGCCCTGAAAAGGGCCATTTGCGGGGCATGCCCCAAATAATTCAGCTCTTTTGCCTGTAAAATAAACATACAATACCCCCCCAACATTACAACCCACCACCCACATACCCCTAATCTAACCCAAAACCCCCTTAAATAAACCTAACACTAAGCCCCTGAAGATCTTCCTACCTTATCTTCACCATTCCAGGTTCACCGATCCGTCCTCCGAAGTCTCGATTCAAGCCTCTGAAGTCTTCATCCAAGCCCAAGCGGGGGCTGGTGATCCATAATCCGGCTGAAGTCTTCTATCAAGCGGCGGCTGAAGAGGTCCAGAAGAGGCTCCAAAGTCTTCATCCTATCCGGGAAGAAGAGGAGATCCGGACCGGCAACCATCTTGATCCAAGCGGCATCTTCTATCTTCATCCGATGACGAACGGCTCCATCTTGAAGACCTCCAGCGCGGATCTATCTTCTTCTTCCGACGTCCAACTGAAGAATGAAGGTTCCTTTAAGGGACGTCATCCAAGATAGCGTCCCTCGAATTCCGATTGGCTGATAGGATTCTATCAGCCAATCGGAATTAAGGTAGGAAAATTCTGATTGGCTGATGGAATCAGCCAATCAGATTCAAGTTCAATCCGATTGGCTGATTGGATCAGCCAATCAGATTGATCTTGCATTCTATTGGCTGTTCCAATCAGAATTTTCCTACCTTAATTCCGATTGGCTGATAGAATCCTATCAGCCAATCGGAATTCGAGGGAAGCCATCTTGGATGACGTCCCTTAAAGGAACCTTCATTCTTCAGTTGGACGTCGGAAGAAGAGGATGGATCCGCGCTGCAGGTCTTCAAGACGGAGCCGTTCGTCATCGGATGAAGATAGAAGATACCGCTTGGATCAAGATCGTTGCCGGTCCGGATCTCCTCTTCTTCCCGGATAGGATGAAGACTTTGGAGCCTCTTCTGGACCTCTTCAGCCGCCGCTTGATAGAAGACTTCCTCTGGATTATGGATTGCCAGCCCCCGCTTGGGCTTGGATGAAGACTTCGGAGGCTTGGATCAAGACTTCAGAGGACGGATCGGTGAACCTGGCATGGTGAAGATAAGGTAGGAAGATCTTCAGGGGCTTAGTGTTAGGTTTATTTAAGGGGGGTTTGGGTTAGATTAGGGGTATGTGGGTGGTGGGTTGTAATGTTGGGGGGGGTATTGTATGTTTTTTTTTTACAGGCAAAAGAGCTGAATTATTTGGGGCATGCCCCGCAAATGGGCCTTTTCAGGGCTGGTAAGGTAAAAGAGCTTTGAACTTTTTAAATTTAGAATAGGGTAGGACATTTTTTATTTGTTATTTTATTAGGGGGCTTAGAGTAGGTGTAATTAGTTTAAAATTGTTGTAATATTTTTCTAATGTTTGTAAATATTTTTTTATTTTTTTGTAACTTAGTTCTTTTTTATTTTTTATACTTTAGTTAGTTTATTTAATTGTAGTTATTTGTAGGTATTGTATTTAATTAATTTATTGATAGTGTAGTGTTAGTTTTAATTGTAACTTAGGTTAGGATTTATTTTACAGGTAATTTTGTAATTATTTTAACTATTTTAGCTATTAAATAGTAAATAACTATTTAATAGCTATTGTACCTGGTTAAAATAAATACAAAGTTGCCTGTAAAATAAATATTAATCCTAAAATAGCTACAATATAATTATAATTTATATTGTAGCTATATTAGGGTTTATTTTACAGGTAAGTATTTAGCTTTAAATAGGAATAATTTATTTAATAAGAGTTAATTTATTTAGTTAGATTTAAATTATATTTAACTTAGGGGGTGTTAGTGTTAGGTTTAGACTTAGCTTTAGGGGTTAATACATTTATTAGAGTAGCGGCGAGCTCCGGTCGGCAGATTAGGGGTTAATAAGTGTAGGTAGGTGGAGGCGACATTGGGGACGGCAGATTAGGGGATAATAAATATAATATAGGGGTTGGCGGTGTTAGGGGCAGCAGATTTGGGGTACATAAGTATAACGTAGGTTGCGGTGGTGTACGGAGCAGCAGATTAGGGGTTAATAATAAAATGCAGGGGTCAGCAATAGCAGCGGCGGCAGATTAGGGGTTAATAAGTGTAAGGTTAGGGGTGTTTAGACTCGGGTTACATGTTAGAGTGTTAGGTGCAGTCGTAGGAAGTGTTTCCCCATAGGAAACAATGGGGCTGCGTTAGGAGCTGAACGCTGCTTTTTTGCAGGTGTTAGGTTTTTTTCAGCTCAAACAGCCCCATTGTTTCCTATGGGGGAATCGTGCACTAGCACGTTTTTGAAGCTGGCCGCGTCCGTAAGCACCGCTGGTATTTAGAGTTGCAGTGGCGGTAAATATGCTCTACGCTCCCTTTTTTGGAGCCTAACGCAGCCATTCTGTGAACTCTAAATACCAGCTGTATTTAAAAGGTGCGGGGGAAAAAAAGCACTCGTAGCTAACGCACCCCTTTGGCCGCAGAACTCTAAATCTAGCCGTGAATTAATAAAAGCTTTTACTTTATATTGTTTTCCTGGAAACACATGCCTACATACAGTGTCACTTTAAGTAAGTTCAGAATTTTGACATTCAAATTTCCCATGGACATTCTTCCTGCTTTTTAAATATCTTTATATAACAACAATGTGAAACATTTGAATATTATTGTAACATTTAAATGTTATTTCTAAATATTGGTTTCATAAGATTACATTAAAGTCTCTGAAAATCAACATTTGATGATTATTATTCAAAGATTTGAATGTTACATTTGATATACAAAAGATTCATTAGATAAAATTAAATGTTAAATATTCTGCAGTCAACAATTGTTTAGTGTTGATCAAATGTGACTAGCGGTTTTCTCCCACTCCTGTTATAAAGCCTATTATAAAGCCTTGCATGTTAGTTGGGAATTGTACTAATTTTTATTAGACTAATTAGAAGTTATGAAATGCATTTTCTAATAGAGAAAAGTCTCTGATATTGTATTCTTTCTACTTTGTTGAATTAATCTTGATATTATGATTATCATTATAATGATGATTATATTTTAATTAGGATGACGTCAAAGCTGATGAGGATTATTATTATTATTTATTGTACTTATTTCAGCCAGTTAAAAAGTAATGTATATTTGCAAAATTCAATTTAAAAAATAATACACAATAATACTTTACTTTTCCAATATGTAAACTAAATGTTGTTCCCATTTAGATACTTACATAGTTACATAATACACATTTGGGTATTCACTCTGCATTATACAAATCCTAGCAACTTATATTTCAGTATAATGTTTGAACCAAGGAACCTTTGCCATTATTCCTTGAAATTAAACATCACTTGAACTTTGCAATGTCCATTGTGTTCATATGAAAACCAAACATAGCTATTAAATGAGTAAATAAATCAATACTCAAATACACACATCATTTCTTTGTATAATACACAGTAGATAGCAAACCATCCTAGAGCGGAAATTGCTAGGGTGAATAAAGCAATATTTATATAGATAGTTACAAGAATATTAGTAGGAAGCAATTGATTTAAAAAAAATATATACATATGTTTTTTAAATGCTGAAATATTAATGTATTTTTAAACTGGAAATTTGCATCGTAAATGTACTGTATCTGTTACAACATTAATACAATAATTAAGTTAATACATTCTAAATTATCTTTTATTATCCCTATCCCTAACATTTCAAATGGTAAATTTGAACATATTTTTATTTTAATTGATCATCAAGATTTTTATTTTTTCGTCTTTGGTAATTGTGTGCAATAGGAGTTGTAAATACATAAAAAACAGACTTCAGCACTGATCCCTGAGGCACTCTACTTAACACGTTCCTTGGTTTGGAAATAATTTAAACTGTCTCTGCTGCATAGTTTAAGTCAATATTCTATCCACTGAATTATTCTTGACACCAGTCTTTCCTGACTTATTTACTTAATTTTGACAATACTTCTAATAAGAATGCTCTCACTGTGGTAATGTTCTCTGCAATCCTGAGCAGAGGGAATTATTTATTTGTGTAAGATTATTAAACTTGATATTGTTTTATGCAAAGAAACACTCATTTATTTATTTATTTATATTTATTATATGTTCTTTAAATATTTTATAGGAAACATTAGATAATAGAGACATTTTCTGTAGAGAAACTTGAGAAAGTCTAAGGTGAATTTTGCAAAAAATAAAAATAATAAAAAATATTATTATGTGTTTATAAATACTAAAATTATATTTGTGGTTGTTGATATTATTATTATTTATAAATATTGCCTAAAATTATATCAGTTATATAATCATTCATAGAGGCCTACTTATCAAGCCGTCAACTTACTTGCATTCGACGGCACCAATACGCTCGCCGGACATCGCCTAACATTGCTGCCGCAGACCTGAATACGCTCTCTATAGTTACCAAAAAAGCTGTCAAAAAGCCACGCACCAAGTACGGGGCAATGAGCAACGGACTGTTGTTAACTAACAGTCATCGATCTCGCTGCTCTTTGGCTTTTTCCCAGCTTTATTTGTATACTGTCACTAAGCACCGCTCCTATACTAAACTGTTTAACCCCTATACCGCCGCTCCCGGACCCCGCCACAACTAAATAAAGTTATTAACCCCTATCCCGCTGCTCCCAGAGCCCACCGCAACTCTAATAAACTTATTAACTCCTATTCCTCCGCTCCCGGAGCCCACCGCCACCTACATTATACTTATTAACCCATAATCTGCCACCCCCTATACCGCCGCCACCTACATAAAGTCATTAACCACTATCCTGCCACTCCCGGAGTTTAAATTAAACTATATTAAACTATTAATTAACCTACCCTTACTATTATAATAAAATTACATTAAACTATATTAAATTAATAATTAATCTACCCTAACTATTATAATAAAATTACATTAAACTATATTAAATTAATAATTAATCTAACCTAACTTTTAAACTAAAATTACATTAAACTATATTAAAACAAAAATTAATCTAACCTAACTTTTATACTAAAATTACATTAAACTACAAATTAAATTAACTATATTATATATTTAAACACCTAACCCTATTCAAATAATTTAAATCTCCACTAAAAAATTACTAAGTTACCAAAAACTAACAACTAAGTTACAAAAAATAACAAACACGTAGTTACACAAAAAATAAACACTAAATTACAAAAAATAAAAAAGAAATTATCAAAAATTTAAACTAATTACAACTAATCCAAGGGCCCTATGAAAATAAAAAAGCCCCCCCAAAATAAAACAAAAACCTTGGCCTACAATAAACTAAAAATAGCCCTTAAAAGGGCCTTTTGCGAGGCATTGCTCCAAAGAAATCAGCTCTTATACCTGTAAAAAAAAAATACAAATACCCCCCCCACAGTAAAACCCACCACCCACGCAACCAACCCCCCAAATAAAAACCTAATATAAAAAAACCTAAGCTCCCCATTGCCCTGAAAAGGGCATTTGGATGGGCATTGCCCTTAAAAGGGCATTTAGCTCTATTGCAGCCCAAGTCCTAATCTAAAACTAAAACCCACCCAATAAACCCTTAAAAAATCCTAACACTAACCCCAGAAGATTTATTTACAGTTTTGAAGATCCGACATCCATCCTCCAAGAAGCCGGGAGAAGTCCTCAATGAAGCGGCCAAAGTCTTCATCCAAGCCCGCATCCAGATGGCATCTTCTATCTTCATCCATCCGGCTCGGAGCGGCTCCATCTTCAAGACATCCGACACGGAGCATCCTCTTCTTTCCGACGACTACTGACGAATGAAGGTTCCTTTAAATGATGTCATCCAAGATAGCGTCCCTTAGATTCCGATTGGCTGATAGAATTCTATCAGCCAATTGGAATTATGGTTGAAAAAATCCTATTGGCTGTTGCAATCAGCCAATAGGATTGAGCTTTCATCCTATTGGCTATTCCAATCAGCCAATAGAATGCAAGCTCAATCCTATTGGCCTGATGGATTTTTTCAACCTTAATTGCGATTGGCTGATAGAATTCTATCAGCCAATCAGAATCTAAGGGACGCCATCTTGGATGAGGTCATTTAAAGGAACCTTCATTCGTCGATAGTTGTCGGAAAGAAGAGGATGCTCCGCGTCGGATGTCTTGAAGATGGAGCCACTCCGCGCCGGATGTATGAAGATAGAAGATGCCGTCTGGATGAAGACTTCTGCGGCCTTGGATGAAGACTTTGGCCGCTTCAATGAGGACTTCTCCCGGCTTCTTGGAGGATGGATGTCAGATCTTCAAAACTGTAAGTTTATCTTATGGGGTTAGTGTTAGGGTTTTTTAAGGGTTTATTTGGTGGGTTTTAGTTTTAGATTAGGACTTGGGCTGCAATAGAGCTAAATGCCCTTTTAAGGGCGATGCCCATCCAAATGCCCTTTTCAAGGAAATGGGGAGCTTAGGTTTTTTTAGATTAGGTTTTATTTGGGGGGGATGGTTGTGTGGGTGGTGGGTTTTACTGTTGGGGAGGTATTTGTATTTTTATTTACAGGTAAAATAGCTGATTTCTTTGGGGCAATGCCCTGCAAAAGGCCATTTTAAGGGCTATTTGTAGTTTATTGCAGGTTAGGGTTTTTTTTATTTTGGGGGGGCTTTTTGTATTTTCATAGGGCCCTTAGATTAGGTGTAATTAGTTTAAATCTTTGATAATTTATTTTTTATTTTTTGTAACTTAGTGTTTATTTTTTTGTGTAACTTAGTGTTTGTTATTTTTTGTAACTTAGTTACTAGTTTTTGGTAACTTAGTAATTTTTTAGTGGAGATTTAAATTATTTGAGTAGGGTTAGGTGTTTAAATATATAATATAGTTAATTTAATTTGTAGTTTAATGTAATTTTAATATAAAAGTTAGGTTAGATTAATTTTTATTTTAATATAGTTTAATGTAATTTTAGTTTAAGAATTAGGTTAGATTAATTATTAATTTAATATAGTTTAATGTAATTTTATAATAATAGTTAGGGTAGGTTAATTATTAAATTAATATAGTTTAATGTAATTTTATTATAATAGTTAGACTAGGTTAATTAATAGTTTAATATAGTTTAATTTAAATCTAAAGATAAGTTTAAATTTATTATAATATAGGGATGAGTTAACATTTAATATAAAGTTAGCGGGTTGTTAGGTTTAGGGGTTAATAGGTTAATTTAGTTTATGCCGATGTGGGGGGCTGGCGGTTTAGGGGTTAATAACTTTATGTAGGTGTCGGCAGTGTCAGGACGGCAGATTAGGGGTTAATAAGTATAATGTAGGTGGCGGTGATGTCAGGGCGGCAGATTAGGGGTGTTTAGACTCAGGGTACATGTTAGGGTGTTCTGTGTAAACGTAACTTTTATTCTTCCATAGAAATCAATGGGATATCGGGCAGCAGCGAACATAAGCTTTTGCTGCTTTCAGACTTCCATTGATTCCTATGGCATCCGCCGCCTCCTGGGCGGTGGATTGAAAACCAGGTACGCTGGGCCGGAATAGTGGTGAGCGTAACTATTAGATATTTGTTAACTAGCAAAAGTAGTCAGATAGTTCCGAATTTGCATTTGGAACATCTGTAATGATGTAATCATCAATCTGTGTCGGACCGAGACTGGCGGATCGTATGTTACGTCACAAAATTCTACTTTTGCCGGTCTGTAGGCTTTGATAACTAAGGCGAATCAAGCTCTCCACAATTACGCTGCGGAATTCCAGCGTATTTGCGGTTGACGGGCGGCTTGATAAATAGGGGCCATAATAATAATATCAAAAGTAATCATTTTAAATGCTGCTTAAAATTGTGTTGTTCATAAAAAACCCACAATGATAACAATTTATTCTCAAATTTTGCCTAAAATTATATAATCAGTAAAAAAAAAATAATAATAGCATCTTATATAGATCTTACAAATTTTCTATAAGAGGAACTATACACATTTTATAGCTCTTTTATTCCCTCTTAGACAAAAGTTCTATAGAAATTGCTATTACTGGACTAAAAGCACCTGGAATAGTTTGAGATAAGTACAAGTATTAATTATATGGATGCATGAAACTGTACTACACCCTGGTCACAATCCACTGGCCCAGAACGTATATTCTATTTTCAGGAACATGCAAAGGTGACGTTAAACTGACAGTAATCTGGATAAACATATGCCCACCAGGGGACAATTACTGATATACAGTAGGTAAAAGAAGATATGTAATATTTGTCTACCTTTGGGGACTCATTTCAAGTGATGCCTAAACATGTCACACAGTTATTTATACCGTCAGGCAGTGCACATGTAGTCTGGGTTAAGTGAATATTTCATAGATCTCAATCTTTTAAAAAATCGCCAAACTTATACATTTAAGTTTATAGCAGGCACCTTATGCAACACTGTTTAAGTAATAACGTCTTGAATTATTAATGTGTAACTACTCTGTTCCCAATTGCATTCCACTGCTTCAACCACCCATTTCCTCTGGTAGTTTTCTCATTCATGATACAGTGGCCATAGAGCCAGCCAGAAGATGTATTGCCCTTCTCATAGCAAAACAGCAAGGTATTAGAATGCCCTAGACATATACAACCCTCTGACAGAGACTTGAAAGCATGGCCTGCTGTTTTGCTATGGAGCAGGTGGTATTCTTATGATTGATTCTGTCACTCACTTAGTCTAGTAGGAAACAACTGGTTAAAAAGTAATGGGGCAAGACACTTTCATGGGTTTCTGTTAGGAACTTGAAAATGTATGGCTAGATTACAGTTGGAGCTCAAATGTGAGCGTCTGCCATTTTTGTTAACGTGCGCAGTAATATGCACACGTATTACAAATTGAAAGTAAAAAGAACATGGCTTTGTTGGTCACAACCTTGTATTCAAAACGGTCAAATGCAGAATTGCCATCGCACGATCGCATTTCCCCATAGACTTTAATGGAGCCTCGATTTCATGCCGAAAAACTAACAGTGACAGCTCAAGCAACCCCAATCACAACACTTTAAGCATCAACACATTAATATATGTGAATGTATTATAGATTTATGTGTTTTTAATGTGTATATATGTTTTGAAATACATATATACACATATAAATACATAAATATGTATACACATTCATATACACATATAAATACATAAATATGTATACACATTCATATACACATAAAAATAAAAAATTATATCAGACAGTGTTAATTTGAGTGTTGCTGTATTGTTACGTGTATTTTTGATGTGTTTGGTCATTTAACCCAAGGTCTGAGGTTGTGGCTTTTACTTGTGAATAAAATGCGATTGTGCGCTCACGGTCGCATTTACTTTCAACTTGTAATATGGAGGTTATTCAACATGTGCATGAAAATGCTAATTTTTGCCCCAGCACACAGAGATTTGCACTCCAACTGTAATCTAGACCTTACTTTGTTCACAAACACTAATTGTGTGCCCCTTTAGTTTTTTAATAAACAATAGAGTTTTATCATTAGAGATAGATTTGGGTTTGGATTTGGAGTATGAATATGTACTCTTTGTGCCGCTATTAAGCTCTAGAAATAGCTCTTAAAGACACATTTTTCTTGTGTTTTTATGATACTAGTGCATTAAACACTGAGCCTCATGTCACATAATAAAAACTAACAGAAATAAGATGCAGTTTCAGTAAATATTCAGGTATATTAGGAGTTATGTGAACATAAAATGCACATGATCATACAAGAAGAACTCATATTAAAGGGACATTGTACGTGTTCCAAATGACTTGTTATAGAAGCTGCAGAGTATTAAATGAATAGACGTGTTCCTTTCTATTTATTTTTGTATCTGACATAGGTGTTTTTCCTTATCAAAGCTTCAATCCATTGTTTTGAAGTACATGCCCATATACATTGTCTGAGCCTGCAGCAATAGCAGACCTCCAAATTTCTATCTCTCTATACATTAACTTCTTATTTTTCTCTCTGTCTGTACACAGTAGCCAATAATTGGAGGGACCAATGGAAAAGATATAATGTTATTATGTATCTCTTCCACCCCTCTGGGAACTTGATTGGTGCTTGCTGCCTTTTGTTTACATAGTTTTTCTATAGAGAATACTAAAGTATTTATATTTACAGTAAAGATGGTGGTTTCAAAAGGCAGAAACAGCCATTTGAAATGACAAAATAAAGGTAAAAGAGCTTTTTATAAAGTATTTGATACACTTCAGCATTTAATACAGATAAATAGGAACCCATTAAAGCAGAGAAATATTTACAGTACAATGCCCCTTTAAGGCAGAATCCTACCAAAAAATAACAGAACTGACAGGTCCAATTTAATAATCAGATTAACAAGTAGTTCCATGGGACCTTAATATCTTATTAGTGGATTGAAGAACTAAACATATTCTCTCTCATCTATTAATAATGACACCAGACAAATAGACAAGGCTGAAAAATCACTACGGCCAAGTGCAGTGACAGCCACTCAGTTATCTTATGTGACCTATAAACCTAATGATCTGACCTATAACCTCAAAACCAACCACCATCATTTTCGTTTTCCTAACACACCCCTCTCTGTAAGGTTCTTTTTACTTTTAGCAAATGTGACACATATGGTATTCTGTATCGATAACCTATTTATAGAAGAAAATTCTCACTGCACATAAAGGACCACTAACACAGAAGAACAGCGTAATCAGTCATTTTAATGGTTCACAAAAATTTGTTTCACATAGAGTGCACAGTTTGAAAACCTTTCCAAATTAATTCTTATGGGCTAGATTACAAGTGGAGCGCTAATTTATCTTGAATTTATAGGCACACGATAAATAATCAGCCATTACAAGTGACTTGTTATTGCTATCTCTGGCTAATTTTCAAAATATCCCCCAATTGCCCCCAAAATAAAGCATATTGTAGGTTTTTATTTTAAAAAGTAGCATTTTTTTAAATAAAAACAAACTGCTCAAAGCAATTTTTAGGGGTCAAAGTTGGCGGGAGTGGGGTGTTTTAAAAAAAAAAAAAGGCACTGAAAAGTGTCTTTACATTGCGGTCTATAGGAACTGTGTGTTCCCTGTAAATATACTGTATATGTATTAGGGATGGGCGAATGTTTCGCAACATTCGAAAAACGGCACGAATTTTAACACATTCGTTCGTTCGAATCGAATTTCGAATGTTTACATAACATTCTAACATTCGATTTTCGAATATTCGGTTTCGAATTTTACGATTACATTCGAAAATATTCGAATTCGAAAAATTCGAATTTAGATTGTAATAGTATTTCTAATGCTTTTTCTTTAAATGTAATATTCGAATTATGCAATATTCGAATTCGAAAAATTCGAATTTAGATTGTAATAGTATTTCTAATGCTTTTTCTTTAAATGTAATATTCGAATTATGCAATATTCGAATTCGAAAAATTCGAATTTAGATTGTAATAGTATTTCTAATGCTTTTTATTTAAATGTAATATTCGAATTATGCAATATTCGAATTCGAAAAATTCGAATTTAGATTGTAATAGTATTTCTAATGCTTTTTCTTTAAATGTATTATTCGAATTATGCAATACGTGTATTCGAATTCGAAAAATTCGAATTTAGATTGTAATAGTATTTCTAATGCTTTTTCTTTAAATGTAATATTCGAATTATGCAATACGTGTATTCGAATTCGAAAAATTCGAATTTAGATTGTAATAGTATTTCTAATGCTTTTAAATGTAATATTCGAATTATGCAATATTCGAATTCGAAAAATTCGAATTTATATTCGAATTCGAAAAATTCGAATTTATATTCGAATTCGAAAAATTCAAATTTCGAATGTAGACATTCTATATAATTATAAACATTCGAATTCGAAAGTGACATTCAAAAACTGTAAATAACATTTGATTTTCGAATTTCTAAGAATATTCGTTCTTATCGACATTCGAATTTAGAATTCGAATTTCGGTAATAACATTCGTTCTACATTCGAAATTCGAAAATTTGCACATTCGCCCATCCCTAATATGTATATGCTTATATAAATATATTTATGTATGTGTTAATATGTGTATTTACACATATTAACACATACATAAATATGTATATAAGCATATACATATATATTTATATTTGCTGCCCACCGCTGCACGTCTAACCGCCTTCTCTGCGCTTAGGTTCTATGTGTATGATTCTCCCATTGGAGCGTATAAAGCGTGCTCTTGTGAGTTGCGTGCACTCATATTACTAAGTGGATCGCAAATATGGCTTTTGCAAAAGCGATATTTTGCGCTCCACTTGTCATCTAGCCCTTTATCTATTTATCTTGGTCACTATGGCTGAAAAGTGGCCTCTTCCAATGATATCATATTAAAGTATTCTCAGATGTGTGCATGCACTATGTGCATGAGTGTATGGATATTATACAAGCAACACCTAGTGCTGCCACATAGCGTTCAGGACATGGACAACCCCTGGGCATATTTTAGTATACCAACATGGATAAGGACAAAGTTTAAACCAATGAGACCAAGAGAAAGAGAGATCAATTGGATAATAGTAAACACAAAAGGATTTTATTTAACTTTTAAACTTCACATTCTGTCTGAGAAGTAAAAGTTTAATTTTGACCTTCCCCTTGCTGGCTGTCTGTCCCTGTCCTTTCTGGGAGCAGCAGTGCTTGTATCTCTTGAGCCTGACTTTACCTGAGTGATTAACATATTATCAGGGGTAAAGCATAGGAGTTGATAAGAATCCCGATTTCACTGCAAACGTCATTAAAGTCTATGGGCATTTTTGTAGATACATTATTTTAGCTTTTCTAAAGGATTGTGCTCAACCCCATAGCTATGGTCAGTAAATTCCGAAATGGGATAATGCTTTAACAAATTAGAATGTGTATAAGAAGAATGTTCCTTGACAATTTTTGATGTCACTACCCCCTTGAATGTCATCTGGCCCCTGTGTTTATAACGACTGCTCAGAGCCGTTGCTAGCACTCATCTACCTTTTGAGCAATCTGGGGGCTCCCATCGACTCCCACCCCGGCAATCTGGCCTGTAAAGTGACTGGCATCACCGGGGCTTCCTGTTACGTGCGGTGATGTCACGCGCAATAACGTGATGACGTCACCGTGCAACTTTATTTAAAAATTATAATGGACAAGATAGTGAAAGGGGGCATGCTTCTTAGAAGCTTGTATCTCAGGCATCTAAGCATCTACAGACCCCCAAGACCCACCGTTGGAAAGATAATCGCATAACCTTCCCAACCGTATAAGTATTAGAGATCTGGGAAATAAAAAACAAGTAAAAAAAAATAATTAAAAAAGAAATAAAAAAAATCCAGTTAAGCACTCAAAGGGTTACAGCTGCACTATGTCATATACTTTTTTTTATTTTAATTTGATAATAACAAGACCTATTTTATTGCCCATCTAAGCACAGATGTGCAGTTCTGATTAACCCGTTGTGCACTGAATTATGCCGTTGTGCACTGAATTCTTAATGCCATATAAATATATATATATATATATATATATATATATATACCACTCAAAAAATATTCTAAAGTATTTTGAAACTGTATCTAAAATGTATTCTATTTTAAGCTAAATGTTTTTCTAAATTATGTCAGAAAATGCACCACTTACTTCGGATTTAAAAGTTATTAGCATGAAAAGATACCCCCTACAAGCTTTAATGATCAGTGACAATATTTTCTTAAAATAGCGCCTGCATATTAGTGAGTCCCAAAATAAGCATCTACTGAAAGCAGATAGGGAAGTGATTTCAATGATGATCAGTACATTTATGTACACTGTTAGTTGGACGCTTCTCACATCTGACTGGCTTCACTTTTAATAAGAATCCTGTGTGTTTTGTCCCTTTTTAATAACATTAATTGTCAAAAGTTTGGTTGAATGTTCATCATTATGTTTTCCAGACTGTAAATTACATTAATACAAGGACTTACATGAAATGAGTACAGAGGGATGAAAGATAACTTTTCTGTGCTTGAAAACCTCATAGCCAGGAAAGAAAAATATAGTTCAGTTATTATACCAATTATATCAATGTTATGAGACTAAGCACTCAAATCCCATGATCAGCAGCTGGAAGACAGTGCAAGTGCCAATAAAAAGCAAAATATGGAACAATTATAATTAACTAAGGGATCAAGCAGACAAGTGCCCGTATTAAGATTGTTTCATGAGTCAGGGGATACTAATAGCATCATAAAATATAACTTTATTGTTGAGATACTTTGTCACTGTCATCATTGCAGAAAGTGACACTCTAGAAGAAATACTGTCTATGCCATTGTGTGCCCACTCATTTAAGATGATATTTTTAGCATCTTTTTATTTATCTCTAAGCATTCTGTAGCCAAAGACACTGAGCTTAAAGATTGACATATTATGGTTCATTACAGAGCTAAACAGAAATGTTATATGACTTTGGGGGGAAAGGTGGAATTTATCAGTTGGAGTGGCATATTTTAATATTGGTTGATATCATGGTATAATGTTAATTGTCTTATATGGATAATGAGCTGTAGGTCTTAATTGAGTGTTCTGGGGGCCATAATTAATCATCATTTGAAGGTTCTCTATTCAGTTCTACTGGACCTGAGCAAAGTCCTGAAGCATTTTATTTGTTGAATAACTTTCCCCTCAACCCAAGGTATACAAATAAAATATATATATATAAGGTTTTATACCTTTTTCAGAAACCAAATCATGTAAATACAATATTATTTTTTTATGAAAATCAAGTCACAGTTTGGGCTTCTGGAGCAGGTAACATTAAAAGTTAATTTAAAGGGGCATAATACTCATATGCTAAATCACTTGAAACTGATGCAGTATAACTGTAAATAGCTGACAGGAAAATATCACCTGAGCATCTCTAAGTAAAAAATGAAGATATTTTACTTCACAATTTCCTCAGCTCAGCAGAGTAAGTTCTGTGTAAAAAGTTATACTCAGCTGTTGCTCAGCTGCAGATAAAAAAAAAATGAAGA